>NC_133617.1:704030347-704215347 GCF_048593235.1 Sminthopsis crassicaudata | reverse complement strand
ATATAGACATACATGCACATGCACACTCTCTACATACACGCATGTCATACACCCAAGACAATCCTAAAGGATTCGTACTGAAACACACTATTTGCCTCCAGAGGAAGAACTGATACTAATTGAATAAAGATTGAAGCATGCAATTTTATTTCTTTCATTTGAGTCTTCTTGTACAAAATTACTAATTGCACATGTATAACCTATCTCAATTACCACCTCAGGGAGGACGATCAGAATTGTCTTGAATGATTGTATTGCCTAAAAGAGTTAACTCTTTTGCAGTTGATCATCCTCATAATATTGCTGTCACTGTGTACAGAGTTCTCCTGTTCTGTTCACTTTACTCCATAGCATTTTCAATAATGAGTCTTTTGGAATTGTCATAGATCTTTGTATTATTGAGAAGAATTAAGTCTATCATAGTTGATCATCTCATAATGTTGTTACAGTGTACAATGTTCTCCTGGTTCCACTTACTTCATTCAGCATCAGTTCATTTAAGTTTCCCAGATTTTTCTGAAACCATCCTACTCATTTCTTATAGCATAATACTATTCCATCACAATCATATACTGTAACTTGTTCAGCCATTTCCTCCATTCATGGCTATCCCTTCAAATTACAAGTCTTTGCCACTATAAAAAAGCTCACTGTTTATTTTTTAGGAATAATTCAAATAACACACCAAAGCAGAACCCTAACATTTGAACTTGGGGCTCCCTTGGATTTCCTCTCAAAGAATGAGCCACAGGACCATGATTTCCCTGCGCTTGGGAGCAATGGCTAAAGTGGAATGGAAGGGAAAGTTCAGAAAGCACCAACCTCCTACTCCATGGTAGTGCTTACTATTACACTCAGAATGCAGCCCCATCCCATCTTCACCTGCTAGAATCCTTAGCTTAAAGGATCATTTTGGCTATATCAGGCTTTTCCTGATTTCTCTAGTTAGGATTATCTCTTCCTCAAATTATCTGGTATTTACAACAGCATAGAAGTTCAATCAGTAAACAGAATGTAACTCCCAGATTTATGGTTTGTATAATAACAACAAGGATAGTACTTTGAGGTTTACAAAGCACTCTACAAATGTCTTATTTTATCTTCACAGCAATACTGTGAGACAGGTATTATTATAAACTCCATTTTCTATGTAAGGAAATTAAGTTTAAGTGTCTTGCCTAGGGCCCCATAGCTATTAAGTATCTGTATGGATTTGCTTAGGTCTTCCTTACTCCACCGCTGAACCATTTAGCTACCTTAAGCTGGAATCTCCCTCCTGAAATCCGGATTCACATGGCCAACTGCCTATTGGGCATTTCAAACCAGATGCGTTTAACCTATCCAAAACTGAAGAATGGTCTCCTTCCCTTCCAAACCTCCACTTCTCCTGATATTTCCTCTCATAGGTAAAGATTCTACCCTAATTATCTTTCTAGTTACCCCAGACTTCTTCAAAACTTTACTCAAATGCCGCCTTCTGAAGGAGGTCTTTCTCTCCAACAGCTAGTAGCCTTACCTCCAGGGTTGCCTTGTATCTACCCTGTATTTTCTATGTACATATTTTGGAGTACATTGTCTTCCTCCATTAGAAAGTAAACTCCTTGAAGGACAGGGATTATTTTTAATTCTTTTAATTCTTGGTGCTTAGTATGATGTCCATCACATAGTAAACAAGTAACAGATGCTTATTGACTATTTCATTTTTTATTATTTTATTTTTAAGGGGTTTTGGGCTAGGCAGTTGTTCTAAGTGACTTTCCCAGAGTCCTACAGTTAATAAGTGTTAAGTGTGTGAGGCTGGATTTAAACTTGGGTCTCCTGACACCAGGGCTGGTGCTCAATCCACTGTGCCATCTAGCTGCCTCATTGACTGATTCATTGATTGAATGATAAGGACTGCTTTTTATTTTGTGTTTGTATGTGGACAATAGGAAGAAACATACAAGGTGCTTAATAAATGAATGTTCATTGATTGAATATTTTCAAGAGAATCTGAAATGGAGAATCACAATAAAGACTTACCTTTGGGAGAAGTAACAGGTACAGTAGAAGGGGGATCTGGACTAGGAGTTTCAGTTCTCAACTTGGCCATTTTGTGAATCAGTCTCCCTTGTGATAGTGAATTCTATATTTTTGATATTATGATGATTATTCAGTGTTATTGTTTGTTATGAGCATTGCCTATATATATATATGTGTGTGTATGTGTGTGTGTATGTACATATATATATGTACATATATATGTGTGTATATATATATATATATATGTATATATATATATATATATATTTACTTACTTACTTACTTATTTATAATGATAAAATTCCAATGCAGAGCCACTTAGGCTAAGTTTTCCTGGTGCTCCGGGAAGCATAGAGGCCAAACAGCCAGCTTGTACTTTTCCACTGCTAACTCTACGTAGGCAGCTAAGACTTGCAGCTTTTTTATTAGATGAATTTTTGAACTGCCACAAGAACCTCAAATCATCTCCCTTCTGTTGCTTTAGTTAACATTAGCTCGTCTTACCAGCTTGTGGTCCCAATAAAGAAATCTCCCCTAGGTTCACCCAAGCCTGGTATATCAATAAGCGACGCTGACCCCAAGAACTTTTCTACCACATCTGGGTCTGATTAGGAATGCCCCCTCCTACATCTGCCACCAATTATCTGTTCTCAACCTAGCTCATTCTTAGAATATATAATATTGCTACCTAAATTCCAAATTTGAGCATATTCCTCCTCATCACATCTCCTGCCCCTTAAGGTAGAATAAGTTTCTTACATGTAGGACAAACCTGCCTTTTTATATCAGTGTATATATGCTTGGTTTGTCTGCTTGCTGCTTTACATAACAATAGAGCTCCTGATTGTATCATTTCCTGAGTATCAATCTTCTCAAAATCCCAAACCCAGATATGTGCTTTAACCCAAGCCATGAGACCAAACATAGCACTTGAAACTCCTTTTCTACTTCTGGATACATTATTTTTGACTGTGACCCCATCTGATCTCCCATGTTCCTAGTCGGGACCTTATCTGTGATTTTCTCCAAAACTCAGCATTGAGCATCTCCCTCAGACTTCATCTGACACTTTGTTTTTAATGGTTTTTAAGCTTTCTAATGTAATCTCTTTTACTCTTGCCATTATCATCCTGTTGGACTAGTTAGCTCCTTGAGGACAGGGATGATGGCTTATCTTTGTATTTTCCCTACTACCTAGTTAAGAATAACTAGAATAGGTATATACTATAGGCAGAATATACTACATATTATACTCCAATACAGTAGGCTTTTACTGATAGCTAGCATTTGTATGGTCCTTAAGATTTAGAAAATGCCACATATGTGTTCAATCTTTTGATGCTAACAAATGACATATGGGATAGGTGCTTTTATTGTCTTCATTTTTCAGATGGGCAAACTAAGGCAGATAAAGGTTAAGTAGCTTGCCCAAGTTACAAAGCTAGTAGATGTTTGGGGCAAGATTCAAACTCACATGTCCTTGATTTTAGAATGTTTAAGTATTTATTTGCACTGATGGTGGGATGATTTCTTGGATATTGCCACTAACTCATTGTAGAATTTTACTTATTATCCTTATCTTAATTCTTAAAATAATGAGATTAAGCTGAATTATATCCAAAGTGTTGTTTGCCCCTAGTTCTCAAAGAGGACCATGACATAAGGGAAGTGATGTTATGATATGCAAGTGAATTGGATTTAAATATAAGTAGGCTGTCACCAGCCCCACTTTCTCCTCAAGGGCCATCTGAATACAGTGGCAAGATATAGATCAGGATGACTGGACATGGCCTGGGATGCAGTGGGTGGGAGACCTTGGCCTTTTTAAGCTAAGGAGTTTTATCAGGTCTTGCTAGACTGAGGTGATACTCATTCAGTGTTTAAGACTAGGTAAAAATTGAGAGATAGAATGGCTTCTTTTACCTAGTCAAAAAAAAAAAGAAAAGAAAATCCAACCTGAGAGAGAAAGATCTTAAGTTTCTGACCAAAATAAAAACAAATGTTATTTACCCTCACTCTGTGTCTATTTGGGCTAAAACAATGACTAATTGGGGTTTGACCTGGGAACTACTGTTGGGCAATCAATGAGAGTCTGAGTGACTTGGCTTTAAATCATGTTCCTTAAGAAAAAAATCTAACCTATCATCCCAACTGTAACACTCCAGGTTGATGTGGTCTGAAAAATCTTTAATGAGGTAGGTGCATTTTAGGCCAAGTCCTGGCTCCCCTAGTATATGCTATTCCTTAGACTGACTAGATCTCTGGCCTTGTACTCTAGGCTGTTTTGATCAAAGGATAGAATTAAAAAAAGGTCTTTCTTGAGATGGACAAGCAGTAATTCCAGGGAGCCAAATGTCAGGACCTGTGTCTCTTCTTTTACTGCCAGAAACAAAATTCCCTACTGGATCCCTTGCCTGGCTCCCTCATTATGCTGGCATCACATTTAGTCCTGCAGGCCTTCTGTCTTTCTATGCTATGGTAGCAGAGTCAAACATTGGGATTCGTTATTATGCTCCATTAAGGCTAATTAAGATGTAGATTGGCACAGCTAATGAAGAAGCTAATTATGAGGCAATTTCACCAGTGACTACTGACTGTCATCAGTCTAAGTGTGTGTGATTGCAAGTGGTTAACATTCACCTAGAATGGCAACCCAACATGTTTTATAGAAAACTGGCCTCATGACTCAGAAGGTCCTGGGTTCAAGTGTCTCATCTGACACATGCTGGCTCTGTGACTCTGAGGAATCCACCTCTCAGTACCCTACTCATCTCTCCAAGATGATAAATTGCAGGGCAACTATCCATATACATTGCTAGAGGGAGTTTCCTTACTGGGAGTTCCCGGGTATCGATGAAATCACAGATTCAGCCTAAGAAAGAATCAGCCCTCAAAGCACAGAACTCCAGAAAGCTCCACTCATCCTCTTTGAGTCCAAAGGCAGAGATCATTTATGTAGAGAAGACTGCCATCACATCATATTCATTAAATGGTCTTTTGGTGAGTTACAT
Source organism: Sminthopsis crassicaudata (assembly GCF_048593235.1). Taxonomy (NCBI): domain Eukaryota; kingdom Metazoa; phylum Chordata; class Mammalia; order Dasyuromorphia; family Dasyuridae; genus Sminthopsis; species Sminthopsis crassicaudata. Next base: position 704,210,314 of record NC_133617.1, on the reverse strand, counting down.
AGGAGGGACATGAGCCACAGCACAAAATGGAAGACAAATCAGGGACCTAAATTCATGGACCAACCTGGATAATTAGGAACTCACTGTGTGACCTTGGAAAAAATCATTCAATTACTCCTGGACTTCTTCCCTCCTTATAAAATGAGAGGATTGCACTGTATTGGGAGGCTTAACTTGAAGTACTTTACGTCTCAGCTAATTCCCTCCTTTGCCAAGAAGCCTTTTTCTGATTCCCCTTAAGATCAGTGCCTCTTTCTAGTGATTCTCCTTAACTTCTTGTGTCTATATCTTGTTTGCATGTTGTCTCCCCCCCATTAGAGAGTGAGAATAGGGAGCATAGACTATGGGAATGTGATTTGGGGTTATTTTTGTTATTTTGGCTTTCTTTGTATTCCCAGAACTTAACACAATGCCTGGTACATAGTAGGTGTTTTGAACTCTGAATTTGTTCTGTTTTGGAATGCTTTGTATTAAATTGTATATATTTAAAGCCATTATTCTGAGAAGGGGTCCCTAGGTTTCATCAGATGCCCAAGGGGGTCAGGACACAAATGGAGATTAAAAACCTTTGCCCTAAACCATGTCTAAGGTCAGTTCAAGAGTTGATGTTCTTCAATTCAGTGAAAGATGGGCTTATTTCCCTCTAGGAATCTGTAACCTAAAAAAAAAAAATGAGAGGAGGAGAGAAAAGGAGAAAGAGAGAAAGAGAGAGAGAGAGAGAGAGAGAGAGAGAGAGAGAGAGAGAGAGAGAGAGAGAGAGAGAGAGAAGAGAAGAGAAGAGAAGAGAAGAGAAGAGAAGAGAAGAGAAGAGAAGAGAAGAGAAGAGAAGAGAAAGAGAAGAGAAGAGAAGAGAAGAGAAGAGAAGAGAAGAGAAGAGAAGAGAAGAGAAGAGAAGAGAAGAGAAGAGAAGAGAAGAGAAGAGAAGAGAAGAGAAGAGAAGAGAAGAGAAGAGGAAGAGAAAGAGAAGAGAAGAGAAGAGAGAGATGGGTAGATGGATGGATGGACGGAGATAGATTCACAGATAGACACATAGATGGATATTTAGGTAGATGAATAGATAGATAAGATAGAAGAGATAGATTCACAGATAGACAGATGGAAAAATAGATGAATAGAGATAGATTGATAGATACATAGTTGGATAGACAGACAGATTGACAGATAGATCAATAAAACAAGCACAAGTTCGTAGTACATAAATACACATGACAGAGGGAGCAGGACATGTTAATAACATAGTAGCTGATTTTTTGAACCATCTGAATCTTTTTCAATATCAGAAACCATGATTTTCCTGTGGTCTTATATCCTTTCCAATATGAGAATATTGGTGGTACTCAGTGTATGAAAGCAATTCTCCAAGTTTCTTCTGTTGTTTTAGCATTTGGGGGTTTCATGTGGCCAGCATCACTTTGGTCACTGGGCTTTACACCTCCTCCATACAGATCATCATTGATGTGCTATTATGGAAAAAGTACTGGTCCTGGAATCAGAGCCCTTAGATGTACCTCATAAGCTGTCCACAGGTTGTGCTGCAGCCAGTCCTTAAGCTGATTATTACATTTTGTAAATTACACTAATTAGAGCTTGATTTATTTTGTTGATTGCTTGGACTTAAGAAAGTGATGGAGAAACTGTTGATAAAGCAAATTAAGCATAAGAGTTTGTTGTGGGACACATTTGTTGTTGTTATTGCTGTTTTTCCAGAGAGTTGGTTGTTACCCATTTATCAGTATACTCTGTAAGTGTAATTTTAGATAAACCCTTTCACTTTCCTGGGCCTCAATTTCCTGGTCTATAATATAAGGGAGTTGGACTAGATTGGCTTTGATTAATAATTCTATGATCTTCTAATCCTGAGTGTCTGTAAAGTAGAATTTCTGTCAGCAAAGAACTTTGAGAGTTCTTGCCATGGGGTGTTATCTTATCCAAATTCATGAGTGAAGATAAATAAAAGCAAATTAGGACCAAGTATAAAACAGTGTAATTCTTGACTCAATTGAGACCAAAAATTGAATATGACTATGGATTTAACATTGACACACAGCTGAAATCCCAAACAGACATCCAGAGAACATGCCTGAGGGTCTTTCTTTTCAGAATGGAACTTAGTTGGATTGGGAAAATAACAAAGGCCAGCACAATAATGTGTCCGTCTCCTATTTCTTCTCCTTTTCATGATAAAATGAATGTTATCCAGACCCCACCAAAAAAGCCAGATGTTATATACTGACGTAGGTAGCTATAACCCATTTCTGGGAAACTAGCCCATTTGCAAATTTAGAATCAGTAATTTATCACAACAAGTAGAAAAGCTTAATTATGACTTGGAAACCAATATATACTTCAATGAATCCATAAAATGGATTAAATCCAGTAAGCAAAAACAGATCCCAAAATGTGCTGGCTTAAAAAAAAAAAAAAAAAAAAAAAGTTAAGAAAGGACCTCTTCTGTCATCAGTAGGTAGAATATTCCTAAATGAGAAAACTTCCTGTGCCAAAAAAAATTAGCATCTTCTTCATACCTTAGAATCTTAGTGACAGTGAATAGGGTAAGTACTGAGAGTTTAAATGATTTGCCCAAAGTCACACCTATTAAATTTCATATTAAAATCATAAAAATAACAAAAATTGCCATTGATATCTTTTTTTTAAAGTATACACTGATCTTTGCAAAGATACTTTTAACACTCTCTAGATGTGAGGCCAGATTGCCCAATCAGTACTCAAGACACATGACTAAAAACTCTTAAGATTTTGCAAAAGTATTTGGCAAGAAGAAATAAACTACCCCACTTTCCTTCTGTCCCAGTCTTGAAGCCCCAACTTTTGGCACCTATGGGTTAAGGAACTGATCCAAACCAACAAGCATTTATTGAGTACCTACTATGTGCGAGACATGGTGTCCATATCAGGGATACAAAAACAAAGTGGAAAAAAGACCTTGTACTCAAGAAGGGGATTAGGAAAACCCTGATTTCAAATCCAGCCTAAGAAGTTTAATGGTTTTTGTAGTCCTGGCAAATTTTACCATCTGTCTGCCTCAGTTTCCACATTTGCAAAATGGGGATAATAATAGCACCTACCTCCCAGGGTTGTTGTGAGCATCAAATGAAATAACATATATAAAGTGTTTTACAAACTTTAAAGAGATATATCAACGATAATTATCATTATTACTATTACCTTGAAGAAAGGTAATGTAATGGGAGGGACTGGCCAATGAACCAGTGAACCCTTCCTTATGAGTGTACTGGGCTGATGCAATCTTCCTGTGGAGTTCAGAGCATGGGGAAGTTTTATTTCCAGTCTGCTTAACACATGAAGAAAAGGAGCTTTTTGATTGGCGTGGGAGCCAGAACTGAGATGCTTACAAAAGGTACTGGCAGAATAATTTGGGTTATCTTTCCTGGGGTTTCACTAGAGTGAGAGGGGAAAGGGATCTTGAACCTTGGATCCCACATCTGGCCACAGCAACATGGCTTCTGTTTCTTTTCTTCTGTATATTTGTTCTTTTCCTTTTGAGTGAAGAAATATGGGACTAAGCTATGATCTGGAAGTCTGGGAACTCTGAGATTTGTGACTTATCAGGCAAGAGATGAGAGAGAGCAGGAATCTCTTTCTTCTTGCTTCTCCATTTCCTGGTTTTGCTATTTGATAGAACACCTACTGGGTGTGACCCAGTTTCCTCATTCAGTTTGAATGCTCCTCCTGGCAGATCACTACAGGAAGGTCTTTTCACACTTATCTAAGGCAGGGCTTAAACTTTTTCCACTCTGGACCCATTTTTATCTGAGAAAATTTAGGGTATACAGGCATAAAAATAGGTATACAAATCAAATGTTTGCTGATAATAAATTTCAAAGAAATTTATTTTAAAACAATTCTTTGGGATGCATATAATTTTACCATTTACTAAAGACCAAAGAAAATTTACACATTAATAAGATATATGTGCATTTTTATATAAATAATTAAATCTTGGTGAAATGTTTGACACTTTTTACCGCTGCCAATTCTTTTTAATCCCCATATTCAGTTAGGTGATCTAACATGGGGTTGTGACTCATAATTTAAGAAGCTTTGATCCAAATTTGTTCTCCTCTCCTAAAAGTACCAGAGCATGTTTTCTTTCTCTCTTCTCTTCTCTTTTCTTCTCTTCTCTTCTCTTTTCTGTTCTCTTCTTTTCTTTTCTTTTCTTTTCTTTTCTTTTCTTTTCTTTTCTTTTCTTTTCTTTTCTTTTCTTTTCTCTCTCTCTCTCTCTCTCTCTCTCTCTCTCTCTCTCTCTCTCTCTCTCTCTCTCTCTCTCTCTCTCTCTCTCTGTCTCTTTCCCCCTCATTTCCTTACACTTTTTAAAACTTTCTTCTCAATAGTACTTTTTTTTCCAATTACATGTATAGATACTTGTCAACATTCATTTCTGTAAATTTCTGAGTTTCAATTTTTTTCTCCCTCTTCCCTAAGACAGCAAGAAATCTGAATGTGGGTTATATATGTAATATATTTTCATATTAATCATATTGTGAAAGAAAGATTAGAACAAAAAGGGAAAAATGCAAGAAAAAAATCAAACAAAAAAAAGGTGGAAATAGTATGCTTTGATCTGCATTCAGTCTCCATTGTTCCCTCTCTGGACACATTTTCCATCCCAAGTCTATTGGAATTGTCTGGGAACTCTATTGCTGAGAAGAGTTAAGCCTATCATAGCTGATCATCACTTGATTTTTCTGTTAATATATAAAATGCTCTCCTGGTTCTGCACACTTTACTCGGTATCAGTTCATGTAAGTCAAGCTTTTCTGAAAACATTTTTTATAGAACAGTAATGTTCCATTACATTCATATATAACTTATTTAGCAATTCCGCAATTGATGGCATCCACTCAGTTTCCAATTCCACGCCACCATAGAGAGTTGCTACAAATATTTTTGTACATATGGGTCCTTTTCCCTCTTTTATAATCTCTTTGAGATACAGACCCAGTAGTGACAATGCTGGATCAAAGAGCATGCACAGTTTTACAACCCTTTGGGCATGGTTCCAAATAAGCATGTTATCTCTTAATTTAAGTGATTTGTTTGATGAACACCTCACCTTTACACAAGAACTCTTAAGAAATAAGAAGGAAGTTCATTCCAAAAACCAGAGACAATCCTTGAAAAGGCAGAGAGGCCAGAGATTACATATTGAGTTCTGAGAACATTAAGTAGGTCAGTAAATGAAATAATCTGAGATAAACTTAGAAAAACTAGAGCAAATTTGTGAGGGTTTTAAATGGCAAGCTAAGGTGTGATCCTAAGCAATCAGGTCACATTTTCAGACTTTAGGAACCTTTTTTGGCCAGGTATCGGGAGGATAGATTATAAAGAAGAAAGACAGGAAGTAGAGAGACATTAGTAGGCTGTGACGGGACTCCAGAATATTTAAGAGAAGATGCTATTTCCACATCGGCAGCTTCCAAAGTCTCCCTGGACACTATTTAGCCACGTGCCTATGGTTGGGCTCAACATTGATCATTTCCCCACACTGTCTTCTCTGCTTCAACAGGTAGTACCATTCAGTAAAGTGTATTGTCCTTGTTAATAAATGAGACAGATTTTGCCTCTAACTAGCTATGGGAATTTAAGCATCATTTAGCTTCTCTGGACCTCAGTTTCTTCATCTGTCAAAGGGGAAAACTGAAGTAAATTATCTCTAAGCTTCCTTATACTTCTAACAGTTTATTAATTGATTATTATTTTTGATTTTGAAATATATTTTAAGTAGGGCTTTTTAACCTAGATAATTACAATAATGGAATGAAATTGTTTTCCATTTTTAAAGTGTTATAATCTTTCGTCTCTGTCTAATAATTTTCAGCTTCACTTTTGTTGTCTTTTTTATTTTATTTTATTTTAAATTTAAGTATAAAATAAGAAAAGAAAAAATATATGATGTTTACATTTTTTTTAAATACGGCATCATAGTTCTGAGGAGGGTAATTGCTTTTTTTTTTTTTTTTCCTTTTTTCCTTTCTCTCTTTTTTCTTTTTTAGAAAAAGTCATTATAACCTTTAATGAAAGGCTGCTAGCAAATGGGTTCCTAGCATCTCTAGACTAGAAGTATTAATCCATTACTGTATTGTGAGCATTCAGACATATATCTCATAGACATACCTGGCTTTTCTCACTTTTCCCTCTATATTTACTTGCTTGATCCTTGCTCTTTACTATCTTCCTTTTTTGGAATTTAGCCCACTTTAATTGGTGTTAAAATTATATTAAACTTTGTCCCTTTACTTGGAGATAGGTCTGAACCTGAATAGTGTTTTGAGGCACCTCGAGACAACAGTCTGAAACTGCAACATTTTAGGATCACAGGAACCCCAATATTTTAGGTTCACGAGAATCCCAACATTTTAAGTTTCTCTTGAACTCCAACATTTGGAGGGTGTCCTTCACCCTAATATGACCATTCCTTCTCTTTCTATTTCCACAGCAATCCTCTTAAATATGGGTATATCCCAGAATTCCATCCTGAGTCTTCTCCCAGTCTCTCTCGACATTCACTTGTTGACCACACTAGTTCCTCTGAGTTTAATTATCATCTCATTCTAAGTAAATCCCAAATCTTTATCTAATCTCTTTCCTGAACTTCAGTCTCACATCATCTACTCTTCCTTGGAGGTTTCAAACTTGATTTTCCATAAACAACTCAAACTCAGCATGATCTTTCCCTCAAAACTTTTCTCCCTTTATACTTCTCTATTTCCACAGAGAAATCATCCTCCCATCAATGGCATTACCATTGATGTCACCTTGGCTCTCATCTTATATATCAATCTATTCTTGCAATGACTGCAACAAACCAACTGCAACAAACCCCCTCTTCTTTCTTTTCACACAGACTCCCCCCCACCAAGTACAGATTGTCATCCTATTTCACCTGGACTACTGCAAAAGCTTCTTAATTGATCTCCCTACCTCAAGTTGATCCCCTTACCAATCCATCACAGCTACCCAAGTGATTTTCCTAAAATGTCACTTCCCTACTCAATAAACTCCAGTGGTGCTCATTGATTTAAGATAAAAATCTTCTCTGGCTTTTTCAAGACCTTCATAGCCTAGTCTTGAACTTTTATTCCAACCTTATTCTATATTACATGACTTCCAAAAAAACTGGCCTGACATTAAATCTCCCATCTTTGCACCTTTGCACTGATTGCCTCTCATTTGTGGAACACCCTCTCATTTCATCTCTTTTCTTGGTATTCTATAGTTCCTTCGACCCACTGCTCAAATTAAGCCTTGCATGTAAAGCCTTTCCTGATTCTTGCCCCTTCTCCAGCAGGTAGTGTGTACACACACACACACACACACACACACACACACACACACACAGAGTGTATTTATTTCTCGTTATGTTTTGTATATAATTATTCATGTGCACGTGGTCTTCCTTATAGAATGTGAGTCTCTTGAGGATAAAGGTTGTTTCATTTTTGTCTTTGTATCTCTGGCTCCTGGTACATAGCAAGCAGTTAGTAAAAGCCAAGTAGCACAGGGGATAGAGTGCTGGGCCTGGGGTCAGAAAGACATGAATTCAAATCCAGCCTCAGATATTTATTAGCTGGGTGACTCCGGGCAAGTCACTTAATTCTGTTTGCCTTAGTTTCCTCATCCGTAAAATGAGCTGGAGAAGTAAATAGCAAACCACTCCAGTAATCTGTGCCAAAAAATCCCAATTGGGGTCATAAAGAGTGAGACATACCTGAAATGATTCAATAATAACAGTGATTGACTTACTGCTTAATGATTTGCCCAAGATCAGACAGGTAGTAAGCAGCAGGGGCTGGACCAGATCCCAGAGTTCATGACGCCTAGTTTAGCTTTCTTTCTTTACAGCATACCCCACACTGTCTCCTCACAATAGCATTCACCATCCAGAGTATCACAGGGTTAAAGAGAAATAAGAGAAAGATATAAACAAAGGCAGAGAGAGAAAGACACTGATGGGAATATTGAGAAGAAAAGAGAGATGAGATAGAGAGAGACAGAGACAGAGAGACAGAAACAGCAAAGACAAAGAGAAAAAGACAAAGACAGACAGAGACAGAAAGAGAGGCACAGAGACAGACAGAAACAGAGAGATAAAGACAGACAGACAGAGACAGAGAGAAAGAGGTACAGAGACAGAAACAGCAGAGACAAAGAGAAAGAGACAAAGACAGACAGTCAGAGACAGATACAGTGAAAGAGAGAGGGGGGAGGGAGGGAGAGGAAGAGAAGAGGCAGAGGGATTAGGAGAGAGAAATTTTGAGAGACAGAGACCTCTAGCTACAGGTCCAAATTTGTCCATTCCTTTGTGCGTTATTTCAGCCTTGGAGACAAGAAATAAATTTTTTCTTCCTGTCATGCTGTCTGTGTGTGAGTGTGTGTGTGAGAAAGAGTGTGGGTGTGCGATAGTTCTTTCCTCAGATCAGAGGAGGGTGGAAATGCATGCTAGAATGGATGTGTCATTTTCAGATGAATTTTTTTCCAGCCTGGACACAATTTTCATTTCTCTCTAGTGACTCATGTAAGACGGTGCCTTTCATTAGCACTCTGCTGCTTGGCAAAGGGCATGTTTTCTGGAGGTGGCTGAGACTCCACAAAGTAACACAAAGTGTTAAGTCATTCTTTCTCAGGTCTGGTCTGCGGGCTTCAAGGAGGCAATTACCAAAAAGCCCCTAGATTTGACTGCCTATTATGGTTACTGATACAGGGCATTACTCGTAATTGTTATGTCAGGTCTTGCAGTATCTTTTGTCAAGATGTCTCTTCCTCTGTCATCTTGTTCACAGGTCATTTCATCATGAAAAGGTCTCTCTCTGTGCAGTTTTCATTCAGTAATATCCTCTGGGGGTCCAGCCCCATGCTGCCAGCCTTGAATGCTACAAAGAATTCAATAGCACAAATCCTGACTTGCCCAGTTGTACAATCCAGCTAAAGAAAACTCGAGTCAGTGCTTACTTCTTGTCTCTGAGATATTCTAGGAACCCTTGTGGGACTTAGCTAAAAGCACTACACAAGAACTTACAAAGATAAGATCTTTCCTGATTTCCAGGCACAGCAAGTGTCCCCCTGTGCTGCCAACAGACTTCCACAGACCCCCACTGGCGGCACCTGGATGACCCCAGCTATATCTGATGCCCATTGGAAGCCTCTATTTTCCCATCACAGACACAGAGACATAGACAGAAAGAGACACAGAGACAGAGACAGAGACAGAGAGACATAGAGAGACAGAGACACAGAGAGACAGACAGAGACAGAGAGAGAGAGACAGAGACAGAGACAGAGTGAGACACAGAGAGACACAGAGACAGAAAGACTGAGACAGAAAGACACAGATACAGAGAAAGACAGAGATATAGACACAGAGAGAGACAGACACAGACACAGACACAGAGAGACAGAGACACAGAGAGACAGACAGAGACAGAGAGAGAAAGACAGAGAGACAGACATAGAGAGACAGAGACTGAGAGAGCAACAGAGAGACACAGAGACAGAAAGACTGAGACAGAGAGAGAGACACAGATACAGAGAAAGACAGAGACATAGACAGAGACAGACACAGATACAGAGAGACAGAGATAGAAAGACAGAGAGAGACAGAGAGAGAGACAGAGAGAGAGAGACACAGAGACAGAGAGAGAGACAGAGAGAGAAAGAGAGAGACAGAAACAGAGAGAGAGAGACAGAGAGAGACAGAGAGACAGAGAAAGAGAGAGACAGAGAGAGAGACATAGAGACAGAGAGAGAGAGACAGAGAGAGACAGAGACAGAGAGAGAGACAGAGAGAGACAGAGAGACAGAGACAGAGAGAGGAAGAGAGAGATACCAAGAGCATCCAGAAGGTAGGTACCAGAGTAAATGCCCAAATAAGACCCTTCTTCCCTCCCCATTCCCAGAACGTATTCCTAAGTTTCTTGTCAATGCTATTTTACCTTTTTTCCTACTGGCAGGACATTAAACAGGCATTGCCAACCCTGACAAATAGAAGCCAGAATCTCCTTTCCTCCCTGACCCATTCTCCCCTTCCCATTAATGGGGGCCCAGATGCATCCTAAGGACTTCCAGGCTTTAACACCCTCCCTAGCTGCATCTTTATGATCTCTGCACCCTTCTATCCAGTCGATAGCTGAATTCTCCTATGTGTGGTATCTTCCCTAATTAGAGTATGAGTTCCCTGAGGGGAGACATTTCTATTTCTATCCCTAGCACTTAGCTTTATACATAGTAAACATTTAATAAATGCTTTTTCCTTCCTCATTCATTCATCACCATAACTTCTAACGATTCCTCCCCCCACCCAGAAAAAAAAAAAAAAAAAAAAAAAAAAAAAAAAAAAAAAAAAAAAAAAAACCTTGTATCTGTCTTGATCTGACAATCCCTGAGAGAATGAAAGCTTCTTGGGGACAAAGACTTTTTTTCTCCATTTTCTATTCTCAACACCTCCTACAGTGTCGGCCATATAATAGGTACTAATAAATACTTATTGCTTATATTCATATACACATGAAAATTAAAATAACAATATCAATATCTAGAGGCAATAAATGTTTTGAATTTCATAGACTTTCAAATGCCTACGAACCTGAGCAGTCAGAGAAGATAAGACTTATTGTTCCCTTATTTCAGTCATATCCCATATATTCAGTCTTCATGATCCCTTTTGGGGTTTTTCTTGGCAAAGACACTGGAGTAGTTGGCCATTTCTTTTTCCAGCTCATTTTACGAATGAAGGCTGGGCAAATAGAGTCAGTGACTTTTCCAAGATCGCAATGCTGGCAAGCATGTAAGGCTGCATTTGAATTCAGGTCCTCCTGATTTCAAGACTGTCATTCTGTTCCCTGGGCCACTTAAGTGCTCCAACTCTTGAGACTTGAGCTCTGCCTTAAAGGAAAGTTATGAAGACAAGAAGGTAATTGCTTTTGACAATCACTCAGGCACTGTGGTGTTGAGTGCCTGAGAACCTGCCTTCACACACAGCCCCAAGCAGTTAGAAAGAAAGCCAAGTCCTAAGTAGGCAGGACTACGGAACTTTGCCCAGAGGCCTTAACTCCACAGGGCACGGGCAGTATCTTTATAAGGGGGAAATAATAAAGCTTAGCATGAAGCTGAAAAGTGAATGAGTGCCTTCCCTGCCTTGCTCTACCCTACTCTGAGCATCTGAATTGAGTTAGCATGGTACCGTGACATCCCCTAGGTGCAATTGTGACTTTGTGCCAGCCACAGATATTCTTAGTTCTGGCTCTCCCTGTAGATCAGGAAAGACAGAAATAGGGGACCTGTCATTGCCCCTGAGCTGACTTGGGTGGTGAGTCCAGCCTGAGTTTAGGGCCATGTTCAAGGCAGCCTCAGCCCCTCAACATCCATTGTCCATCTATGAGCCCATCCTTGAACCCTGATGGACTCCAACAGGCTGTTTTTTCTGATTCTTACATGATCTATTCATCCATACTTGGAAGCAGTGCTAACACCCTCCCGATAGTCCTTAGGGATCTTCTCTAACAGCTAGCCCCATCCCCCTGTCCCAGTCCCTCTAGGAGCAGCCACTTTAGGAGACTGCCCTGCCAAAGGGAAGCCCATCTGAAGAAATCCTATTCTGGGGTCAGGAAGGGGAAGAGCGGAAGCAGCGACCACAAAGGAAACGGTTGCTATAGCAACTCTAGCCCAGCATTTATCCCCTGATGTTGGACTCAATTGTCCATCACATGAACAAGTCCCACACAATTACTTCAAATTCACCCTCAACCTGAGAAGGCAAGTCAGTTAAGGAGCCATTTGTAGTGGTAGGTTGGATAGAACGTTCTCATTTGGGCAACATTCACTTCTACTTGTCTCTAAAATGTGTGTTTAGAAAACACTCCCAAAGTACAAGTGCTCGGGCCACCATGCTGAAGCATTTAGGTCCTCCAAAAAGCATAAGTCAAAAGTCTTGGATTCAGATCTCATTTCTTTTTTTTTTTTTTATTTTGGGGCTGGGGTTAAGTGACTTGCCCAGGGTCACACAGCTAGGAAGTGTTAAGTGTCTGAGGTCACATTTGAACTCAGGTCTTCCTGACTTCAGGGCTGCAGATCTCAATTCTAATCCTTGTTGTGTCATTGTGAGCAAGTTACTGGCTCTCTCTGACTTTCATTTTTCTCATCAGTCCCTCTTTCCCAAGTTCCTTATGAATTCCAATGAGATAATGATTATAAAGCCTTTTGCAAACTTTCATTCTCTATGTAAATGTCAGTTATAATTAGTAGTAGTGTTATCATCATTATTACACATACTGAACTCCGACATTCTGGGAAAGGCTTGGATTCTGAGGCAGCTGAACAAAAGGCATAGAGATGCTTATCTCCGAGGACTCCCTAGCTTGGCTCTTCCTCCTTCTTTCTCTAATTCATCTGCTGCACAATTGTAAAATAATCCCAACGAACAGGTGTGGCTGTGTCAATTCCCTGCTCAAAAATTTCAGTTGCTTCTTGATGCCACTGGAATAAAAGCTTAATTCCTCCTTGGCATTTGAAGCACTTCACTGACCAACTCCAACCTATATTTTCACATTTATTTCATGTCACTCCCCTTCTGAGTCTATGTTCAGCCCAAAGTGTTCTCCTTCCATTTCCTAATTTTGGTGTTCCATCTGCTGACCTCTGCCCAGAATGCTATTCTCCCATCCCATAGAATCTCTGGCTTCCTTTAAGACTCTTTTAAGTAAAAGGCCAAAGTCCCAAAGAGATAATTAACTCAAAATCAGTCCTCAGTAAAGTTTATCTTTGTATCCCTGTCACTATAGATTTTTTTCCTGTCTTCCAACATCACCTGAACCTTCTTAGTTACTTAATTATGCCCAATCTCCACCAAAGAAATCTGTCTGATAAATTCACTTCAATTCAAATGTTCTGAGATAGAAAGGATGCTGAAAGGAAGAAAGCTTCTGGAGACTGTCAGGAATGGCATCAAAGGCACAAGGAGGAACATTGACATTGGTAGAGGGAAAGACCCTTTAGTTGTCAGAGACTAAAGCAAAATGATTATGGTGGTGATGATGATTTGATGATAATGATAAAAATGACAATAATATTGATGATGATAATTAATGTGGCAGAGTCAATGGATAGTGGGTCTTGGAGTCAAGAAAATCTGGGCTGAAGTCCCTCCTCTGAGATCTCCTGGATGCGATCCTAGTTGATGGACCAAACCGATCAATGCACCCAAACTACTCAAGCTATTCATTACAGATGAAATGCAGATTTGCATCTGGGAAGGAAGTTTCCACACAGAGAGTTCTTTCCACAAGGGAAACATAGTTCCTGCTAATAGTATTATAACTAACAACAATTGTAACAATAATAATAATAAATAGCTTCATTTACAGTACACTTAAAATTTTTCAAAGATCTTTATTTCTGTTACCCTAAAAGAGTCTGTTTAAGAAGGAGAGTCTGGCTTATTTCTGAGGACTGTTTCAGTTATAATCATGTATGACTCAATTGAAATAAAACAGTCTATTCTGGTGGTTCTATAACAGACAGCTTCTGAGTTTTGCTTCGAAAAGCTCAGATTTAGGGGTTTATTTCCTATAATGTAAGATGTACCTAATCTGTTCTACTGATCTACCACTTTATTTCTTAGCCAGTACCAGATTGTTTTGATAATTAACTGCTTTAAAGAGTAATCGTTTTGTTTCCTCGTTGCCTATTCTAATTTCTTTGATTTCCTTTTCTTCTCCTATGCTATAGCTAACATTTCTAGTACAATATTAAATAATGGAGGTGATAATAGGTATCCTTGCTTCATGCTTCTGCCTTCACTGGGTAGTTTTTGCTGATGATTTTAGATACTTTGTACTTATCATTTTAAGGTAAGCTCCTTTTTATTCCTATGATCTCTAGGAATAAGTGCTATATTTTGTCAATTTTGTCAATTTTTTCTGCACCTGTTGAGATAATCATATGATTTCCATTGGTTTTCTTTTTGATGTAGTCAATTATGCTGGTAGTTTTCCTAATATTTAGTCTTATACTCCTAGTATAAATCCTATCTGGTCATATGATCCTTATTATGTATTGTTTTTATCTTTTTGCTAGTATTTTATTTAAATTTTTGTATCAATATTCATTAGGCAAATTGGTCTATAATTTTCTTTCTTTGTTTTGATTCTTCCTGGTTTGGGTGTCAGCAGAATATTAGTGACATAAAAGAAATTTTGTAGAACTTCTTATTTGATATTTTTCTAAATAGTTTATATAATGTTGGGATTGATTGTTCTTTAAATGTTTTGCAGAATTCTCTTGTGAAACAATCTGGTCCTGGAGATTTTTTCTTAGGGAGTTCATTGATAGCATGTTCAATTCCTAAGACTAGGCATTTTATTTGTTCTTTTGTGAGTTTGGGTAATTTTTATTATTGTAGATATTCATCCATGTCATTTAGATTATCAAATTTGTTGACATATAATTGGGCAAAATAAGTTTTAAAAATTATCTTAATTTCTTCTTTATTGATGATGAATTCACCCCCTTCATTTGTTTTTTTTTTTCTTTTTTAAATAAAATTAACCAATACTTTATTTATTGGGTTGTTTTGTTTTGTTTAATCAAGCTTTTAGTTTTATTTATTATTTCAACAGGTTTCTTGTTTTCTATTTTATTAGTCTCTTCTTTTGATTTTCATGATTTCCAACTTGGCTTTTATTTGGAGATTTTAAATTTATTCTTTTTTGACTTTTTAGGGGTTGCATGCCCAATTCATTAATCTGTTTTTTTTCTCTATTTTATTGATATAAGCAAAGAAAAATAATTTCCCCTAATTATTCTATGATGACTGTATCCAAAAATTTGGTATATGATAACATAAGGTATCATTTTCTTTAATCAAATTATCAAGTGTTTTTATAATTTGTTCTTTCACCTGCTTGTTTTTCAAGATAAGATTGTTTAATTTCCAATTATTTTTTTATCTCTCTTTCATTATCCATTATTGAATGCAATTTTTATTGCATCATGATCTAAAATGGTGTACTTACTATTTCTGCTTTGATGAATTTGGTTGTGAGGGAGGTTTTGTCCTAATAACATGGTCAATTTGTCTGTAGATGTCATGTATTACTGAGAAAAAGTTATATTCCTTTCTATTTCCATTCAATTTTCTCCAGAGATCTATTATATCTAATTTTTCCAGAATTTTATTCACATTCTTTCTTGTTTATTTTTGGTTAGATTTATCTGACCAAAATTTATCTAGTTTTGAGAGAGGAAAGTTGAGGTCCACCACTAGTATAGTTCTATTATCCATTTATTTCTGTAATTCATTCAATGTCTCCTTGAAAAAAATACATGCCATACCATTTGGTGCATATATATATATTTAATATTGATATGACTTCATTGTCTATGGTACCTTTCAGGAAGATATAGTTTTCTTCTTTATCTCTTTTCACTAGATCTATTTCTGCTTTTATTTTATGATTGCTTTCTTTGCTTCCCAGGAAGCATAATAGATTCTGCTCTATCTCCTTAGCTTTAACCTGTGTGGATCTCTCTGCTTCAAATGTGTTCTCGGAAACAATATGATTCTGGCTTTTAATCCATTCTGCTATCCACTTCTCTTTTATGGGTGAGTCCATCCCATTCATGTTTATGGGTATGATAACTTAACTATATATTTCCCTCCATGCTATTTCTTTTGTTTATATCTTTCTCTCTCTTATCTCTCAAGTATTTTACTTCTATTACCTCCTTCCCCAATATACCCTCACTTTTATCAGTCTCCTCTCCTCTTTCCATTGTCCCCATCCCTTTTTACTTCCTTATAAAGTAAAATAGATGTCTATATCCAACTGAGCATTTTATTATTCCCAATTTGAGCCAATTGTGATGAGAGTAAGAGCTAAGCTTTGCCTGCCACTCCTTTAGCTTCCCCTCCATTATAATGGTTCTTTCAATCCTCTTATATAGGATAATTTAGCCCATTAAATCTCCTCCTTCCTTCTTCCAGTGCAACATTCTTTCTCACCTTTTTATTTTGCTTTTGGGGATATCATCCCATTGAAATCACCTTATATCCACACTCTGTCCTAATTGCTATTGTAATAAAGTTCTTAAGAGTTATAAATATGATATTGCCATATACCAATATAAAGTTTAACTTTAGTGAATTTCTTTCTTACCTTTGTAACAAAGTGTTTTACTCTTGAGTTTTGTTTTTGGAGGTAAAATGTTTTATTCAGTGTTGGTATTTTAGTTAGAAAGATTTGAATGACCTCTATTTTTGTAAAATATATATTTTTTCACCCTGAAGGATTATATTTAGTTTTGCTGATTTTTGGTCATGATCATAACTCCTTTGCCTTCAGGTATATCATATTCCAAGCTCTCCAGTTCTTCAACATGTAAATTGCCAAATCTTGTGCAATCCTGACTTAGCTCCATGATATTTGAATTGTTTCTTTTTAGTTCTTTGCAATACTTTTTCCCTGATCTCTGACCTCTGGAATTTGGCTATGATGCTCCTGGGAGTTTTACTTGAGATCTCATTTAAGTGGAGATTGGTGGATTTTTTTTATTTCTATTTTGCCCTCTGGATCTAATATATCAGTGCAATTTTCTTTGATAAATTTCTTGAAAGATGTTACCCCAATTTAGAGGGGCTTTTTTGATCATAGCTTTTTGATAGTCCAATAATTCTTATATTACCTCTTCTGGTTCTATTTTTTCTAGGTCTTTTGTTTTTCCAATGAGATATTTCACATTTTCTTCTACATTTTTATTTAACTTTTTTGATTGTCTTATTGTATCAATATCTCATAGAGTCATTAATTTCCATTTATTCAATTCTAATTTTTTAAAAAATCATTTTCTTCAGTGAGATTTGGTACTTTCTTTTCCATTTGGAAATTCTATTTTTAGGGAGTTATTTTCCTCTGTATTTTTGTATATCTTTTCCCATGCTGTTCACTCTTTTTCATGATTCTCTTTCATTATTCTCATTTCTTTTCCCAATTTTTCTTCTACTTCTCTAATTTGCTTTTTAAAATCCTTCTTAAGCTCTTCCAGAGTTTTGGGCCTGAGAGCAAATTACATTTTAGTTTGAGGCATCATATTTAGCCATTTTGTCACTTTTGTCCTCTTCTAAGTTTAGGCCTTGATCCTCCCTAATATCATTAGGAATTTTCTATAGTTTTATTGTTGTTGTTGTTTTTGTTTTTGCCATTTTTTCTAGTTGTTTTAAGGGGACTTTGGGAGGGCTCCAAAAGATCCTTCCTCACTTCACCATCATGGCACTGGAGTCTAATTTTATCATTTTATTAATAAGGCCAACAGGTTATTAATAAAAGGATGGTAATTTGGCCATCTCTCTTAGATCAAAAACAATCATGGCATAGACTTATAGTTTGTATACCCTTCAAAAGAGCAGATGGTCAATGAGGGGCTGAGAATGACTGTTGGATGGAAAAATATCTCTACCCAGTGCCAGCAGCAGCCTTGGGCTAAGCTAGACAGAAGTATCTGTCTCCATCCCAGCTTGTGTAGGACACAATGGTTTTCTCCACCCTAGAATAAATTTCTTGTAAGGTTGGATGGCTGCTGACCAAAATGAGAATTGTGAATGCAATCTCATCATCAAGAGATTGAACTTTCTAGACTTTGGAAGAAGGAGAGAAAACTGAATCTCCCGAGGGTATTGGTCATTAATAATTATTTGCTTCTCAATGCCCCCAGGTCAGCAGAGCAAGTCAGTTTTGGTGGAGGAAGTTTCTTCATTAAGAATTCTCTATGTCAGTACAACCACAGATTCTGTTCAACACACACACACACACACACACACACACACACACACACACAAGCATTGCTGAAGCCCTACACTTCTCTTTTTGATTATTTTATATGTTTTCAGGGCAAATAAAAGCATTTATGACTATAGGTACATATTGGGTAAACAACTAAAACTAAGCCATAATATGAGGAAAGGAGAAGTTTTAAACCTAGGAATAGGGGAAGGGAAAATCCTGAAGAGTGGCAAAAAAAATTAAGAGATGAGTCAGAAAGAAAAAGAAAGAAAGAAAGAAAAACTGTTGATTTTGTTAAGATAAGAAGAATTCGTTAAATAAAAACTGGTTTGGCAGTTGAGGATGCAGGCATCAGAGAAGAATGAGTGATGAAAAGGACATGTTGGATTTTCCAGAGGGGAATGGGTGTTAGGGAATAGGGCTGCACTCTTTAACTGTCTAGAGTTTTTATCTATAAGGATATTCATTTAGCAGGAAAAGAAATTCTCCCTCAATACCTAGCTAAGTGAAATGATCCCGAGGAGAGGAAATTGTGAATTAGGAGAGAAGAACTGAGTTTCCCCAGGGAAGAGTTCTCATACTCCCTCTCTGACTCACACACCTGTTCTGACTAAGCCTTGGGGAGTAGCGATGAATGAGCTAGAGAGAAATAAGAAGCATTCTAGGAGCCCTTGCCTCTTTATCGCATCCCTAAAGAGTATTTTGGCAGCATTAACCTATGATTTTCTTGAACTATGTACAAGGTATGTGTTCTTGTCAAAAGTCCTGGAGAGTGCTCATGTCATATGTGAGCCCGGAGGGTCATATCAGGAAGCAGCAGGAAGTAAAGGTACAGAATTACATATCCTAGCACACACCCTCTAGGAGATGAAAATCTGTTATAACTACACAACTGAGAAAGCAAATTGATTCTTCCAGAGGTGGCCCTGGAAGGTGGGAAAATGGTACTTTAATTCCTTTCCTCTTGTACAGTTAACTATATATTGTGCTTACCTGCTATAATCTTTATTGAATTTTTCCATGCTTATAAAATATTAAATTTTGCTAGTATTACCAATGAATAGCACAGTTCCTCCTCCTCATCATCATCATCATCATAATAACAACAATTTTTGGCATCACAGGAAAAATAATAATAATTAGTAGTATTTTAAGATTTTTTTAAAACCACAAAATGCTTTACAAATTTCATGTTAGCTTCACAGCCCTGGGAAGTAGATGTCCTATGCTCCTTGTATCCCCTGACATAATCCCATAGGGACATTGGACCCAAGGCCAGTCTGAATTCAACTACTACACAGCCATTTGCAAAATATTGGGGCCAGGTCTCCAGTGTCATCAGGGATCAGAAGGGAGAGAAGAGTTGAAAACAGGAGACCCTTGGCAAAGAAACATGCAAATCGGAGTCATTTTCCAATTTATATTTTTAATGTTAAATTGATTGTTTTTGCAAAGTAGAAGAGTGGCTTCCCACGTGTAACTGCAAAATCCCAGTAGCTACTTGGAATTTTTAACTACAATTAGTAGAAGCTAATGGCATTTATTATTCATTCATTTATTCAATATTCATAGTGCATTTCCTCCTAGGATTTCAAGCACTGTTTAAATCATTTCTAATGAATGAGCATTTTAGTAAGTTCTCTAAATGAAAAATAGCCAAACTTAAAAAATAGAAAAGAATAGAAAAAATTACATGGAGAAAATCAGGAATTTAAAAACACATCTTGAGAAACATCTGAAGAAGAATCTTTAGCAACTAGCTTCCAATAACTAGAGGAAAGAATAACAAGGGAGGATCAAATAACATATTATCTATAAAGCATTTAGCAAAGTGCCTGGAACACAGTAGGTGCTAAATAAATGCTTGATTCCCTTTTTTCTCCCATCCCTCATATTCAAACTTGTGGGCTTGATATACAAAGAAGCTAAGACCAATCTTATTCAGAAGCACCTTTATGAATGTACTAACTCACACAGCAAAATTACAAAATATTAGGAAGTATCTCTTTGTCCAAAGATTTATTAAGGATTTATTATGGGCAAGGCACTGTGCTAAGCCATCCCTGAAGACATAAAAATAAAATAAACAAACAGCCCAGGCCTAGTAGCAGCCTATGGCCTCTGTACAGATAAGTAAATTTCCTTTTTTGGATCTCGGAGCCTCATTAGAGTTCAGAGTTTAGGATGCTGAATGTCAGAGCCAGAATTAAATTCAACAAATATGCATTAAGCACTTGCTATATCTAAGAAGTCCCTGTTCTAAGCACTGGGATTACAAAACTGAAAAATAACTCAGTCCCCACCCCACCAGAGGGGTTTATAATCTAATAAGGGAGATAGTGTTACTTCATATACCTTGTACTTATTCAATTAGGCATGAGGAAGAATGTGATAAGGGGAAAAAAATGTAATAAAGGTAAAGATGTGAAGGAGATGGGGACTTTTAGTTGCAAGGTAGGGTTAGAAGCCAGGAAGATTTTATTGAGGAGGGATCACCTGAGCACCTTTTCAAGAGATGATGATTCGAAAAGAGTGCTTTCCAGACATGAGGAAAAACATGTGCAAATGCAGGGAAAGTGGGGGGAGTTCTAGCTATTTGCCTAAAAACTAAGATTAATTAAAGATTGCATACCTTTAAAAATTTATACTTCATAAAGTTTCTTATGTACAGTCTGTACATTTTTGTTTGTACATGGAAATGAGCATGCTTATTGATGTTTGCCAGTTCAAAATTTTAAAAAGAAAAGAAAAAAATATATAGTGAAAATAGAATCAATAGTTTTTGGCAACTGGTCAACTACTGGAGTGATCAAAAGGGGAGAGTCAAAGGTGACTCTGAGGAAGGGATTGAGGAAGTGACCAAATCACAGACCTCTATGTTTCAGTCTCAGTTTTCCCTATTTGCAATATGGGAATACTTGCACCACCCACTTCAGAGAGTTGTTGGGTATAAAATATATTGAAAGCTACAAAGTACTACTCAAAAAGGTGAGATATTATGATTGATAAAATTCTGTAATCAGTTGGTTAATAATTCTACAGTCAGCAGATTTCATCAGGCCCTTCTAAAGGAGTGTGTCCAGTTCTGTGTCCAAAAAAACTGGAATTGGTCTAAAGAAAGACAGTTGGGCTAGAGAATGTTAGAAACCAAGCCTTGTGAGGATAGTTGATGGAACTAAGAAAGTTTAATCTTCCAAAGAAAGTTTTAGGGACAAGTGATAATCATCTCTAAGTGTGTTTGAATATTATAAATACTGTCATATAAAAGAGTAATTAACTTTGTTCTGCTTGACCCCAGAGGGAAGAACTAGGATCAACAAGTGAAAATACTGTGTCCAAGTCAATTTTTCTCTCTCAGAAACAATCTCAGACCATTCACTAGAAGGTCAAATACCGAAGCTGTAGCTAAAATACTTTGGCCACATAATGAGAAGACGGTTTCTCTGGAAAAGACTCTGGTGTTGGACAAGACTGAAGGTGAAAGAGGAAAGGATGAGATGGTTAGATAATATTGTAGAAGAAATGAACATGAGCTTGAATAGACTTTGAGAGATCGTCAAAGATAGTCAAGGCGTATTATGTATGGTTCATGGGATCCCAAAGAGTTGTACAGGAGTGAACAGCAACAATAGCAACAAAAATGGTCTCCCAGGACCTCTCTTTACTCTTATTGGACCTGATTTCATCACCCTTTGCTTGGGTTATTGCAGTAGTTCCTCTCACTGGTCTTTTTGTCTCTTCCCTCTACAATCTATTTTAGACACAGCTTCCAAAGTGATTTTTTTATTGTGGATCTGACCTTGATGCTCTATCCACTCAACAAATTCCAATGGTTCCCTATCACCAATATGATCAAATCTGGGTTCCTCTGACTTTTTAACACCTCGTACAACCTGACCCCAACATCCTAGATCAGCCTTATTCTATATTCCTGCCCTTTAACACAAGACAGTCCTACCACTTGTCTGTTATGTTCCTCATAGACCATAGCTCTCCATTTTTCCTCTTTATTCCTTCACATTATTGACTTTCCCCCCATGCCTACTATGCACTTCTTCACATCGTTCTCTTAAAAATCCCTTCTTTTCTTTAAAACAGCTCAAGTTCCTCCTTCTGTATGAAACTCATGCAAATTCCCCGAACTGCTAGTGCTTTCCTCCCCAAAAAACTACCTTATATATATTTTGTACAAAAAACAAATCTCTTTTTTCCTCAAGAAGTTTATAGTCTACTGTGTATACAAAATATGCATAAATAATTATATACAAAATCATCTCTTTTCTTATAACAACTTTAGGAGGTAGGTTATTTCTCTATTTTATAGACAAGGAAACTGAGGCAGATAGTGATTTTTTGTTTTTGTTTTTGTCTTGCTGAGGCAATTGGGGTTAATTGACTTGCCCAGGGTCACACAGCTAGTAAGTGTGAAGTGTCTGAGGGCAGATTTGAACTCAAGTCCTTCTGACTTCAGGGCTGATGTTCTATCCATTGCACTGTAAGAGCCCTTTAAATAGGCGGCGCCACAGAGCATTGGGAGATTGAGGCCCAGAAGTAATTTCTGTGGATATTAGGACTGCTTTGTAGGTGGGATCTTGGCCACGATGAGATAGCTTCGTAATGGGTGACTCTCTCACTGATTGGCTGTGTGTGAGACCTCACAGGCCCTTTATAAGCCCACTGCAGGCAGCAGTCACTCTCTTTAACCTGGCGCTCTTGACCCTGACTCCCTAGCCTGGGTGGCCAAGCCAAGATGGATAGCCAAAAGAGGTAAGGATTTTGGTAGTGAACACATGGGTCTTCTGACCAGGTGTTCACTCGGGAACCAACAAGTCAGGGCATCAGTCAGGGCATCATGTGAGTAGGTATAATAAAGGCTTTTAAGATTACACGTGGCTGTTCTTGAGTGCGCTACCGGTTATTAAACTATAGATTCAAGAGCGCGTGGCCAGAAACCTTTGAAGGCCTCAGAGGAGGCAAGCCGGGTAGAGTTGACACTGAAAAGGTCAGTGGTCAAAGCTACTCTGTTGGGCCTAGGGCAGACTAGTAATTGTAACTGCCAGGAGGGCACATTACATTGCAACACCTAACTGCCCCCAGATAGTGATATTTTTTAAAAAGTAGTCATACCATAATCACAGCTGGGAAGTGTCTGAATCTGAATTTGAACTCAGGCCTATTTTTTACTCCATCCCACTAATTAGTGTGTGTATCTTTCTATGGACCCTTCAACATATTAACTATTTTTATCTGTTGTCATTTTTTCCATTCATATGGCATTTTAAGGATCAGCAGCTGCTTGTTGGGAAGGACTCACCATCAAAAGAGACAGAAGTCTTTAAGGTTAATTGAGAAATAGGCAATTATCAATAGTGTGGGTACAAAAATCACCCTGAACAGCTAAAAAGAGAAACTGAGATAGATCTCTAAGCCAAAGCATTAAAGGTACCTAGCCCCTCTAGTGAAGGGGACCTCAGACTTTTACCCCAACCTCAGTTGCCCCTTCCTTCCAGTGCCTTATTTTTATAAGTTTTGAACCAGATTTACTACTTAAACATTTATAGGCACTAAAAGTGCCTATAAAAACACAGAATCCCCACTGGTTAACATGACATATAAGTGAAAATAAGCAAAAATGATATGTTATGACAATCACGGGTTGGGTGAAGCAAGACAGATCTCTGCTGACTAGGTGATCACAAGATGGATAGACTCCTCCTCAGGTTGGGCAAGAGAAGATAATACAATCTATATATAAGCTCTAAGAACATATGGGGGCGGGGGAGGAACTTTCCATACCAGGAACTTTCCATACCATGCTTGATTTAGTTATGGAAGGGAAGAGATATCCGTGTCAACATTCTTGCCGTTACACAAGTAAGCTCCATGGCTAGTAAACAAATAATAAACATTACATTAAATTTGAGACCTCTTATAGAGTCTTCCTATTAAGATCTATATTTCTATGTGACTTATACAAAATATGGGTTAATATATTGCTCATACTTATTCTGTTACTGACTAAATATGTATTATTAAATAAGTATATTAAAACAATTGTTAACAATCATTACCCCTTAAAGAATCCTGATGAATCTATTAATATTGATTGGAATTTGAGTAGAATCCTCAATAAATCATCTCTCTCATTCTCCTCTTGGAACCAGTCTTTCTTTGAATAGTTACAATCTAAACACACGGAGGGCTATCCTTCATGTGTCCGCCATGCAAAACCAAAAAAGAAGCAGTCCCTTTATTGAGAGGTAAAGGTGATGTTATCAAAGAGGGAAACAGATACAATTTATAACATATTGATTATATTCCATTTGATTAAACAATAACTCATCATATATTAAATGTAATAATAAATGTCTTGAGATAACACTCCCACTAACCAAGAATCATAAGGGACAGGGACTTCCTAGTAAAATATTCCCTACAAGATATTTAAATTGGGGGACTCTAGAGTATTTACTCAAGGGCAGCAGCACAAGCATTGTTTGCCCTATACATAGGTTCTGAAAATCTCTTGAATTCATGAAAATGATTCACACAATTTTGACAAACAACCCATCTATTATAGTAATGAGAGACAACATCCCTGCAGATAACTCAAATAGTCCTAGATGACTATAACATGGAGAGTGGAGGAAAAGAAAGAATAGATTTATTTCCACAAACAAAAGAATTCTGTCACTGCTGTTGGTGATGGAGCAAAAGCCAAAAGAGACTGAAAAGAAGGGTTTTAAAGTTCCAGTCACTTCATGTTCAGGAACAGGTGAATTAGGAACCATTTGTGGAGAGGATGATGATGGTGAAAATGAGTTGTTTACTAGAACAAGAGGTGGGAGTGTGAGGAAATAGATTAGAATCAAGGCATCTCATTAAAATTTCCTGATGCTCTAAAAAAGACACTCTCCTATGGACTCCAAGGTGCATGCTCTCAAGATAGCTAGCACTTTTTTAGGTGACATGCAACACAACTACCCCCTCAAAAATTACTGAACAATTTTTATTCAGGCGGCATATGGGGATATATGGCTTCCTTAAATAGTCTTTAAAAGCTTTCCATATTCCCATAGCAGTAGCCCACAGCAAACCCACCACAAATTGCACAAAGAAAAAGCAATTGTTGTGGATCTATTCCTCTCATTCCAGTTGCAGATATGGCAAATAATAATAAAGAATTAATATAAGATAAATCAGGGGAAACACTGAGTGAAACAAAAACAGTAAGATCTTCTTTAGGGTTGGAAGAGGATGGCTGCTTGGAAGAGTTAGAAGCTTTAGCCAAGAACCTTTCACAGGAGTGAGAGGGCAAAATTTGGCTCTATTCAGTTTGGCCATATCCAAGCCTGCAACTTTCTACCCACATTGTAACTCTTTTGCAGTCTGCTGGCAGAATATCATCTCCTGATGTAGGGAGTAATGGGACAATTGGACTTCTCTCTACACATGAATGGCCATTTCCTAAAGAAAAGTGGCAAAGCCCCACAAGTAAGAGTTCCGTGATTATAGCCAAGAAAGGAAATATTCCCACGTACCAGACAAATACTTTCATGAGAAACAACAGAATAGTATTCATCAGTACTTTGGAGTAAAATATAGATGTTCTTTGCTATATCAAGGAATGAAAAGGAAGGACTCATTGAGCTGGTGGGAACTGGCAGTTTCTGATTCTGATTTAAGTCCTCTATTGGAACAGCAGAAGGAAGCAGTTTTTCACTGAGATCTTGAATCTGCTCATCTTCAGACATATCTAAGGAAAACAGCAGGGAACCTCTCCTCTGTGAGAAAATCATACTGGATAAGTAGCCCAGTAAGACTGTGAAAGCCTAGAGCAATAAAGAAAATGAGAACTTAAGGGTCAATGAAAAAGGAAACATCAAGTTATCTCCACCTGTCTAAAGCTTGACCAATTTCTGTTGCAAAGGTTGTGGCCTACTGAGATAAAATATCTAGTTGGTCCTTAAAAGAAGTATTAAATTTTTCAACAATCCCAGACAACCTTTCAATTTGGAATGATAAATTCACCAATTGCATCAGCTAAACCAGAAACATTGGTTCCCCATGATTTCTTTAAGCTTTGAAAAAAATGAGATGGTAATAAAGGACTCAAGCCTCTGATCTTTTTTTTTATTTGATATTCCTAACATGAAGCATTTCTTCATGCAACAGGCTAGACATTTTCATATGTAAGAGAGTATAATTATCAGAAGAAAAACATTTGAAAATCATGTCCCTTTCTGTGCTCTGAGAAAGAATATCTTACAGCTGTCACAAGTATAGTGCCCGTAATGGAAGCCACAATCCAACTCTCCACAAATATCACAAATACTTTCATAATATCAAGAGGAGTTGAATTAGTAGTTTAATCTCTCAGGAAGCATTAGAGGAAGGGTGAATGAAGCACTGACTTTTGTCCTGCATACAGGGAGTAGAAACTGAGGACGAATCCATTAATGGCTTTAGAAATGAAAGAAGAAAAAAGAAAACAATCAATGATAAACTTTGGGCACACATCTGGTACCAATTTGGAGGCACAGGTTGTAGAGCAGGCAACAAGCATATCCAAAAGAGAATAAGAATAGTACACAAAATATCTAAGGCCCATTTAGGAATCAACACAAAAATTCTACCACTCCCCAAGATAAAGTCAGTCCACCCACCTTGTACCATTTGCAGGCACGTGAGTCTCCTATGCTTTGTTCAGTGTTATTCAGAATCTTCCAAAGTTGATCTATGTTAGCAATGATATCATCTGAATGATTTACATAAGAACAGCAGGACTGATTAATTAACTGCACAGGCACCTCCCTGAGCAGCAGTCAGGATATTTAAATTTGTTCACTTCTCCATTGTCATATGTGACAGTTAATTTCTACCTGCAGCTCTGAAATAACAGCAGTGGTACCTTGAAGAATAGCAGAGGTGAATTGACAAGATTCTCCTGTGCAATAAGAGAGTCATTCACTGTAGTACCACCTATATTAGGAATGAGAGCCAACAAAAAGCAACAATAAGCACCTCACTTTGCCACAGGATTGTGGTTTCCCCAAAGATTTCTCCACTTCCTGGGATACCATCGTGCTTCCATGTTGCTGGTTGTCTTTATTCTTACCAATCTGTGAAGTAATTAATTAGAGTCACAGGTTTAATCAAATACCATCCTGAGGGGTGGGAAGAAAAAGGCAACACTAGCAGAGATAAAAAGTTGTCCAAGGATTACCAAACCCCATGGCAATTCAAGGATTTTGACAGTCCCATTAGGAAGGTTGTGCCCATTATAGATGACAATTGCAAAAGAAAAATTATGATTGGTTTGCAAGCTTTTGGTCAGTGCAAATATAAAAGTGGAAAACATTATTAACATCCAGAATAATGAGAATAAAATTACACTTCACTGAATTACCCACATATATTCAAGAATTTGCAATCTTTTGTTTACACAGAGAGTAAAATTTGGTATAGAGTGAGTTACTATCATTGGGGGAAGTCTAGTTTTGAGGGTCACATTGTTTTGAGTCAAGATATGAAATTTCACCTTAAAAAAAATCTAAGAGTCCTAATTCTCATGGGAACTGGAATATCCCAGTTAGTGGTATCCTAGGAGCCGTCTTAATGTAGGCAAAAGGAGCAAAAGACTCAGTAAATAAGATGCAATTTCCTAACACTTAGCCCATAATATTTCCTGCCTCAACTGGAACTATCACCCAGTGTTCACATGAATTCTTATGAAAATGTTGACAAATCCAGAATCCATGTGTTCCAGTCACATGGTACAACTTTTGACCTATTTTACCATGCATTCCAATAATATAGTTATTCAAAACCCATTCTCTTTTGGATATATAAGCATCCTCCATCACATGTGGGGTCTTGAAAGTATAGGTATAGTTAGTCCAAGAAAATTTTTTCCTTCTTGAAGTAGAATTTAACTGCCAAACAACTCCTGTTCTGATTGGATTTTAGATACCTCTAAACTCCTTAAACCAGCACAAATAAAACTTCTAGCATTTTTACAAATCATAGAAAATATATGATAGAATTTTAAAGATTCTGTTCAGCAATGGACTCCTCATTATGATGAACAAATTCTTTTTCTGTCTAAATAAGGAGACAGCTTTTTGTGACTTAGAAAAGGACCACTTTTGTAATATTCTGGGGAGATTAGGAATTCATTGTTTCCTAAAATTAGTGAGAGAAACAATAAAAGAGACTGTCCTATGGAGCAAGGATTATAATGTTAGGCAATTTCACTTCTTTTGGATAAGGGTTCTTACTGCCTTTCAAGGTTCTTGCTCCTCTACAGCTTCATCTTTCCAATCTTTTCAGTGTAGATTTTCTCTCTAGTTTCACTAGATCTCTTTTTAATCTCAGGGCTCTAAAGACACTAAATTTCATCTAACTTTTCATCTTCATTCTCTAAATTCAAATTTTTCAAGGTTTACTTCACTCACCACAAAAGAATTCTCATTAGTATGATGGTATTTAAGAACTATATGAGAATATGACTGGCTTAAGATCACATCACTCTTAGCTGGATCAGGATTATGTTCATCCCATACTATAAAATGTCTATAGCAATTATAAATCCCACAGCCACCCAAAACCTATGATCACCACTAATGCTAATAATTCAAAAATCAAACTGGGAGAAATATATTTTCCCAATTTCCCAAAAAGACATTCTAAAGAGAAAGGATTTCTGCTTCCATTGTTTGCAGTAAAATTAATTGTCAAATTAACAGAATTATCATAAAAGAATGCATTGTTGAATTTTTATGAGGAAACTCATTAGAGGATAGGTTATACAAAGCAAGTGAGTCAGACAAGTTTCTAATCATAGTGAATTCAGGAATAGTTGTAGGAAAATTGTTACCAGTATTATTATTGAAGGTTGTATTATAACCAAGGGCTTGCTTAGGCATACTTTTTAATGAGGCAATATGAGTATTTGTCTCTGGCATGGAAATAATGAACCCACCTCTCAGTGGCTGTTCAAAAGAAACCTTAGTATCATACACACACTACATGCTCCTTGAAAAAACTGGCATTAACACGGATAGGTTATACTAACATTATTAACTGTGGTTTCTTCATCAGAGGAGGAAGACTTTCTAGGACAGAAAAAAAAGTCATTTTATTTCCAGCATATTAACTTAGGATCACAAATAAGATTCTATCCTTTTCAGTCTTACAGTTAGTGGGCTAGATACTAATGGGCTAGTACAAAGCAGAGTATTGAACCCCAACTGGCACTGGATGTATGTCAAGGGAGACCTATGGTTCTGAGTAGCTTTTCTTGATCCCCATTTTATGGTGAAAAATAGCAAAAAATGTTGAGATTACTAAGTAGCAGACAGTTTCTACTAAGAAAGAAATAAGAAAGCTGCCTTTGCCTTCCCTTCACAAGAGCAAATATAATTTAAAGGGAAAATGTCTCCATGACCAACATCAGGTAACAGCACTAAAAAATACAACCATGGTGTGATATGATCTTTCTAATGCCATTATGAAATACAAAAGCACAAAGCTAGTTAATACTAAAATAATGCCAGTTCCAATGATTTGATGATGATGAGAGCCATCTACACCCAGAGAGAGAACTGTGGGAACTGAGGGTGGATCATAACATAGCATTTTCATTTCTTTTGTTGTTGTTTGCTTGCATTTTATTTTCCTTCTCATTTTTTTCCTTTTTAATCTGATTCTTCTTGTGCAGCAAGATAATTGCATAAATACACATGCCAATTTTAAAAAAGAAATATCCCTTCTAAACAATGACGTATACACTAAAAAATGTTTTTATTTCATAGGAGGATATCCAAAAAACATTTCATGAGGGATTATATACATTCATTCCTTGGTCTTCTGAAATGGAACAGAGCCAAAGGGAGAACATCATTTCAAATGAGTTTCAGAACACAGTTTACCAATAGAGGATTTTAATTCCCTTAAATCGTATGTTCAACCTGCTCAGATGATACTAGGGATGATACTGAGTGTAGAATTGGGGGGAGAACCTAAAGTTTGTATATATTTGGGAAGGGATAGAGTCAGTAAAGTGATAGTTATATAGTTAGATAGTTTTCAGTAAAGAAAAAGTTGTACTAGTCAATATGAACAAGTGGCCCATATCCGAGCACAATTCTTCCAAGCAACATTTTAGCAACAAAAGCAGCAGTGGCTTTTGAAGTAGAGAAAAGCTTTTTATAATAGAGATTATTAATAATTAATAGATATTTTTAAATAAAGAAACCTTCTTACTCAATGAGTTAATTGATCAACAACATTTTAGATGTCCTGCCTTGGACATGTTTACAAAGTCTATTTGTAAATGCTCAAAAAGTGTATAAGTGAGGGACAGGACCAAAAGTGATACTCTTAAAGACATGTTGATTAAAGACCAGACAGTGGGAAAATTTGAAGTTATATGGGCAGCAACTGAGATGATACCAGGAGGTAATGATACCCATATCTAACTGAATCGACTATTTCCTGTGTGCCATAAAGACACCAGAATGAATTGAAAGACAAGTCTGATGATAAAAACTCCAGGGAAGGAGAGGTTCACCTACAGAAGTGACTCAGCCCCCAAATACCTGTTCTACATTCCATTTCTCCACTTCAGTCTTTTTGTGGAAAAGATTAAATAGCATCAGGGTTGTTTCAAGGCTTCCCTGAAGATGATAAAGATTCTTGAGGAAAGAGGACAAAAGCAGGTCTTTCCATAGCTGAAGATTTGGCAGCTGCATCCACTCAGGATTTCCAAGGGAAACAGTATTACTTCCATTTGTATGAGCAGAACAATGCACTAAATAGCAAATACTCTGAACCGTTTTATAGCAGAAAGAAGATCTCTAAGTTAACCGTTTTATGGCAGAAAGAAGATCTCTAAGTTAGAATTGACCATAACTATGGCGGCTTAGCAGTACCAAAGCTAAAACTGTATTATAAAGCAGCAGTCATTAAAGCCATTTGGTATTGGCTAAGAAATAAGAGTGGTGGATCAGTGGAATAGGTGAGATATTCAAGACACAATAATCAAGGCCTATAGCAATCTGGCATTTGATAATCTCCCAAAGTCCAGCTTCTGGAATAAGAACTCACTACTTGACAAAAATTGCTGGGAAAACTGGAAAATAATATGTCAGAAAGTTAACATATAATATATCTACATCTCAATTCTATATTAAAATAAGATCAAAATGGATACATGATTTGGGCATAAAGGATAATACCACAAACAGATTAGGAGAACAAGGGATAATTTACTTATCATATCTTTTGGAGAAGGGAGGAATTTATGAACAAAGAAGAACTAGAGAAAGGCAAAATGTAGAACTTTGATTACATTAAATTAAAAAGATTTTGCACAAACAAAATCAATAGAAACAAGATTAAAAGAGAAGTACAAATCTGGGGGGAAATCTTTACAGCCAGTGTTTCCAATAAAAGTCTCATTTCTAAAATATATAAAGAATTGTGTCAAATTTACAATAATATAAGTCATTCCCCAACTGATAAATGGTCACAGGATATGAGAAGACAACTTTCAGATGATGAAATTAAAACCATCAAAAGTCATATGAAAAAATGCTTTTAAATCACTACTGATTAGAGAAATGCAAATTAAAATAACTTTGAGGTCCTACCTCATAGCTCTCGGATTGACTAAGATGACAGGAAAAGATAATGATAAATGTTGGAGGGGTTGTGAGAAAACTGGGACACTAATACATTGGTGGTGGGGTTGTGAAATGATCCTCCCATTCTGGAGAGCAATCTGGAACTATGCTCAGAAGGCTATACAACTGCATATAAAACTTTGATCCAGCAGTGCCATTACTGGTTCTGTATCCCAAGGAAAACATAAAGGAGGGGAAAGGCCCCACATTTGCAAAAATATTTGTAGCAGCTCTTTTTGTGTGAATTGGAATCAGTTGGGGAATGGCTGAACAAGTTGTGGTATATGAAGGGAATGGCATATTGTTCTATAAAAAATCATGAACAAGCTGATTTTAGAAAGGCCTGGAAAGATTTATAAAAATTGATGCAGAGCGAAACAAGCAGAACCAGGAATACATTGTACACAAAAACAGAAAGAATGTTTGATGATCAACAATGAAAGACTTGGGGTTTTTTCAGTGGTTCAGTGATTCAAAGGAATCCCAATAGACTTTGGGTCAAAAATGCCATTTGCACCCATAAAAAGAACTAAAGAGACTGAATATCAACACATAGTATGTTCACTTCTTTTTTCTGTTTTTTTTTTCACCTCTCCCCTGGTTTTTTTTTTCCTTTTGCTCTGATTTTTCTTTCCCAACATGATTCATAAAGCAATATGTATCAAAAATAAATAATTTTTTAAAAATAGGATTAGCCATAACTTTACCAGAAGAAGTTAATCCTTATTGTAAGCACAACATCCCAATTGCATGACACATTTTTTCAAAATTATAATGAGTCAGTGTATAGGGTGATATTAATGCCAGCAGCAAGGCAGCAGGCCTAGGAGACAACAATTAGTTCAGCAGTCTGAGCACTGAGCAGAAACAACTGTGGTTCCTGTAAAATACTCTCTATCCTTCATAAAGGAGGGACCATCTGTATAGAGGATCAAGTCTGTATAGAGTAGGGACATCAACAAGGTCACTATGAAGTTTCCGATCCAAGTCAACAACAGAGGGACAGTCATATAGACTCACCTGGGGTAAGGAGATCAAGGAGCACTATTACAGGGTTAAAAACAAAGCACTTCTGGATTATAACATTTTCCTTTCTAAATAAATGCATTTCATATCCGACAAGTCTTTGGTCAGAAAAAAATTGGGTATGGTGACACAGCAGCAAAGTCTCGACCTTGTGAAGACACTGAATGGTTAATGGATTTTCCCAGAAGGTCACAAGTTTTCTCCACTAAAAGGGCAGTAGTTACAATGTCAGGAGGCAGTGTGCTACATTAGCAGCCACACCTTAAGAGTTGAGTTGAACAATAAATTACAGGGCACGTGGTGGGTCCCAGTGTGAGAAGACCCAAAGCCACTCTCCTTTGTTCAAAAACAATAAGAGTGAAGGGCTTACTATAAATGGAATCCTAGAGCTGGAACAGGCATTCATGCTTTTTTAAGTAGTGAAATGCTCATGATTAAGTTGCAGAAGCTCTGGAATTTATTCTTTTGTCAAAGCAACAAGAGATTTAGTTATTTCACTAAATGACTGAATTCATTGATGACACTATTCAGCAGCTCCTAAAATAGATTGTACCTGCTTCTTTGTTTTGGATGCTGACAGGTGTTGGATTGCCTGTGTGCATTTTGGGGGAAAGGAATGTGTACCAGCAGATAAAACAAATCCAAGCTACTCTACCTGAGGCTTACCCCACAGTATTTTTGAATACTGAGGGAAACCTCAGGTTCCCTGTGGTAGAGCTGAGAGAGAAGATGATGACTATTCCCCTGACAGATATCAGCAGTAGGTCATCAATATATTGGACTAAAACTGAATCTGTGAAGAAGCAGAGCCTAAATCTTGCCATAGAATTGGAGGGAACAGAGTAGGGAACTCAGCATAGCCTTGAGACAAACAAGTTCATCTCCATTGCTGATTATTTTTGAAAATTTTTTACTTTCAAAACATATGCATAGTTTTCAACATTCACCCTTGCAAAATTTTGTGTTTCAAATTTTTTCTCTCTTCCCCTATCCCCTCCCTTGGACAGCAAGTAATCCAATATATGTTAAATATATCCAATTCTTCTATATGTATTTCCATGATTATCATCCTGCATAAGAAAAATCAGATAAAAAAAGAAAAGAAAGAAAGAAAACAAAATGCAAGCAAACAAGAAAAAAAGTGAAAATGCTATGTTGTGATCCACACTCAATTCCCTCCAGTCTTCTTTCTGGATGCAGATGGCTCTCTCCATCATAAATTTACTGAAATTAGCCTAAATCATTGTTGAAAAGAACCACATCCACAGGAAAAAATAATGATGAAAGTTGGAGGGGATGTGAGAAAACTGGGACACTGATGCATTGTTGGTGGAGTTGTGAACAGATCCAACCATACTGGAGAGCAATTTGGAACTATGCTCAAAAAGTTATCAAACTGTGCATACCCTTTGACACAGCAATGTTTCTACTGGGCTTATATCCCAAGGAGATCTTAAAGAAGGAAAAGAGACCCACATGTGCCAAAATGTTTGTGGCAGCCCTCTTTGTAATGGCTAGAAACTGGAAACTGAGTGGATGTCCATCAGTTGGAGAATGGCTGAGTAAATTATGGTATATGAATGTTATGGAATATTATTGTTCTGTAAGAAATGATCAGCAGGATGATTTCAGAGAGGCCTGGAGATGCTAAGTGAAATGAGCAGTACCAGAAGATCCTTATACACGGCAACAAGAAGATTATACAATGATTAATTCTGATGGATGTGACTCTTTCCAACAATGAGATGATTGGGGCCATCTTGTGATGAAGAGAGCCATCTACAGCCAAAGAGA
Organism: Sminthopsis crassicaudata; assembly: GCF_048593235.1. Classification (NCBI taxonomy): domain Eukaryota; kingdom Metazoa; phylum Chordata; class Mammalia; order Dasyuromorphia; family Dasyuridae; genus Sminthopsis; species Sminthopsis crassicaudata. Next base: position 704,175,996 of record NC_133617.1, on the reverse strand, counting down.
GGACTGTGGGAACTGGTGTCGATTACAACATAACATTGTCACTCTTGTTGTTGTTTGCATTTTGTTTTCTTTCTCATTTTTTTTCCTTTTTGGTCTAATTTTTCTTGTGCAGCATGATAATTATATAAATGTGTATACATAAAAAATAAATGTTTAATGAAAAAAGAAAAGAAAAGAAACAATGAAGAGAGCTACATCCATCAGAACTGACCTTCACATAATTTTGTTCTTGCTGTGTACAATGTTCTGGATTTACTTACTTCACTCAGCATCAGTTCATGTAAATCTCTCCAGGCCTTTCTGAAATCGTTGTGCTGGTCATTTCTTACAGAATAATAATATTCCATAACATTCTTATACCACAACTTATTTAGCCATTCTCCAAATGGGCATCCACTCAGTTTCCAGTTCCTTGCCACTACAAAAAAGGACTGCCACAAACATGTTTTGCATCCCTTTTTTATGATCTATTTGAGATACAGATCCAATAGAGACACTGTTAGATCAAAGAGTTTTATAGCCCTTTGGGCATAGTTCCTATTGCTCTCCAGAATGATTGGATCAGTTCACAATTCCATCAAAAATGTGTCCCAGTTTTTCCACATCCCCTCCAACATTCATCATTATTTTTTCCTGTTATCTTAGCCAATCTGACAGGTGTGTAGTAGTATCTCAGAGTTGTCTTAATTTGCATTTCTCTGATCAATAGTGATTTAGAGTATTGTTTCATAAAACTAGAAATGGTTTTAACTTCATTTGAAAAATGTCTGTTCATATCCTTTGACCATTTGTCAAGTGGACAATGGCTTGTATTTATATATCCACTGCTGATTATTCCAAGTAAATGCAAATAGATATAAAATAGATATATGGATTCAGGGTTTTTAGGAATGCTTTTTTAAAAATGCAGCACACAATTCAATTACTGTAAAGCAGGTGCAGTCATGGGAAATAGAATAAACAATTGTGGCAGCTTGAGCACAATAGGATGCGTTGGTATAACAGATGTATTAATGGCACATATATCTTTAATAAACCTGTATACAGGTTTTGTATCAGGGCTTAAGTTTCTTAACAGTCAGTATAGGAGTGTTGCAATGATCTGTATGAAAACACAATCCCTTCCTCTACTAAGGAATTAATGATAGGAGCAATTCCTTCAATGACTTCCCTAGTCAGCAGATACTGAGGTGGTAGTGGATGCCCTTTGGTAGCAATAGTAACCAAGACTGCTAACTTAAAAAGATCCATGTTGTTGGAAGAGGTAGGATATAAGAACCTGGGATATAAGAGGGAATATTATGGCTATTATTCCAAATGTATTGAACTAATGCCACAGGCAAAAAAAAAAGTTCATTTCAAAAAAAAAAAAAATCAGTAAGTACATCAGTAAATAATGCGAACAAATAGACTGGGTCATCTGACGCTTATAGAATTAAAGTATTATCCAGAAGACAGGAAATATCAGTGTTAAGTTTATACAAAAGATCTCTTCCCAACATGTATTAGATATCCATAAAAAGGAATGTGGGAATAAAAGGGGGTCCTCCCATAGTGTTCCTTCCACTTCCATTACTTGAATAGGCAAAACTTGTTTTTTTAGATTACTCAATGAAATTTCATAATTCTTTCAGATAGGATAATTAAAATTTCCATATTTTAGCCAGAACCATCCTTCTAACCCCTTCGTAATTTCATATCAAACTTTATACAGCTTAATAGCTTTATCTCTAGTCATCCCCTGTTGGATAGGGAGTCCACTTTTGTCCTAGGCTTTTAAAAGCCTGCCTAATGGGGATTCTATAAGAATATTTATGGTTGACCCCATTTCTCCTGCGAGCACCCTGAACAAGAGTGACTCCTCAAAGGAACCTCCCTGAAAAAATTGGACTAGATTCCTAAGATACCCACCTTTTGGCTTATTACATCTGAGAAGTTCCCCACTGGAGGTACCTATTATAGTGCCCTCCAATTAAAATCTAAATTCCTATATGTCTTATATAAAATATGGAGTAATATATTATGTGTTTTTATACCATGACTGAATAAATATATACATTTCTAGATGAGTATATTAAGATAGATGCTAATAATCATCCCTTTTAGAATCATACTGAACCAATTAATACTGATTGGAGTTTAAGTAGGGGTCCTTAATGACTCATCTCTCAATAGTTCCATTAAAAAGACAAGGTCACTATGGATCTAGATCTCAAAAGGACTTACAGGTCATTTAATGCAACCCCATTTCATAGATGAGGAACCTGAGGCCAAAAGAGTTTGTGTCTTGCCCAATTCTGGCCAAGACTTGCCCATGCTTACTCTGATTTGTCATAAAGTTTGCAGTGTCCAAACAAGATTTTGAACTCAGGTCTGTATTAGACCACAAGAAAGGGAGGGTGGGGAAGAGCTCAAAGAATCATGGGGAAACTGATGGATTTTGAGCCAGAGGATCTAGTAGAATGGATCATTTAACTTATGTGATCCTTACCCCTCTGAGTATCCATAAAGTGAGAAATAATACTTGTACCTCCTAAATCTCCATGAATCATTAAGAGGAAAGTGCTTTGCAAACCTTAAAGCACTCTCTAGGATTATAGGATTCATAGCTACAATGATCCTTAGAGATCCTTAAAGACATTTCCATAATTTTTACTTATATATTTAGAGTCCCAGAGAGGAGAAATAGCATCCTGGGGGCAAATAGATATTTGGAGAAATTGTTGTCCTTAATCTTAGTAACAAAATAAGATTAGTAAATTAACTATGTTAATCAACAGCTGTCAGAAAATATCACACTATAGACCATTTAACCCAATGCAGGTCTCATCATGTCACCCTCACCTACCCAAGTATACTCCAATGGCTCCCTGTCAGCTCCAGGATCTAACACAAAGTCCTGTTTGGCCTTCAAAGCCTTTCATAACGAGTCCCCTTCTTACCTTTCTAGTCTCCTTACACCTTATTCTTCAACCCATATTCTTCCATTCAGAGACACTGAGGCCTCCTGGCTATTCCACAAACAGGACATCCTTATTGCTCATCTTCTGCTATTTTCTCTGGTTGTACCCCAAGTCTTGAATTCTCTCCTACCTCCATTACAACTACTGATCTCCCTGGCTTCCTTTAAATCTCAACTAAAATTCCATCTTCTACAGGAATCCTTCTTCAACCCCTCTAAATTCCAGTATATTCCCTTTGTTAATTATTTCCTATTTATGCTGCATAGAGCTTGCTTTGTACATATTTGTTTGCATGCTGTCTCTCTCATCAGATGGTAAACTCCCTGAAGACAGTGACTGATTTTTGACTCTTTTTATAATCTCAGTGCTTAGCATATAGTAGGTAAAAACCTACTATAAATGTTTATTGAATGAATGAGTGACAGACCTAACAAAGACTGTCTTGAATATGATTTACAATCCATGATATCAGTTTCTAAAATAAGAGACCGTACGAGACATTCTCATTTCCCTTAATCCAGTTAATACCATTATAAATTTAAAAGCAGTATGTATAATAGACAGGACACTAGACTTGGAATAAAAAAAGACAGGTTCAAATTCTACCTCAAATATTAATTAGCTTTGTGACCCTGGGAAAATCACTTAACTCCTGTTTGCCTCAGTTTCTCCATCTGTAAAATGAAGGAGATAAAATTGATGGCCTCCAAGATATCTTCCAAGATCAAATTATGATCCCATTTTCTACTTTCTATGAGCTCATCTACAATTTTTTTAATGCTTCTCTTTTCATCTTGAACGACCAAATTACTTACAATGACAATTTTCACAAATTAACTTCCTGCTCCATGAAATGGGAATTCCTTTTATTTGTCCTACATTCTTCTGTTTTAACCTTCAACAAGTTATTAATGCTTGGATTCCAAGATTTCATAAACAATTCCATCTTCATCATAGCTATCCCCTTCATATTTTATATACTTCAATGTCATCAATTTTCTTCAAATAAACAAGCAATTATTAAGCCCTTGCTTGGGTGTAGACATTATGCCAGGTGCCAAACATGCAGTATTCTTTCTTCAACAAACATTATATTAGAATAATAATAATAATAATAAAAATAATTGTTAGCATTTATATATCACCTCAAAGTTTGCAAAGCTCTTTACAAATATTATCTCACTTGATCCCACAACAGTTCTGAGAAGAAGATATATTATTATCCCTAATTTATACATGAGGCAGACAGAGATTAAGTGACTTGCAATGTTATATCTAAAAAGTGCCTGTGAATTGATTTGAATTCACAACCTTTTGACATCAAGTCTAACACTCAATCCACTGATCTACTTAGAGTGATACAATATGCCCATACATCAGCTAATACAAAATATATGTGGAATCATTTCTACAGAGAGAGTTATTAATAACTGAGAGGGATCAAGAAAGATCTCATAGCAGGAGGATTTTAGAAAAACTTAGAAAGATTTACATGAACTGATGCTGAGTGAAATGAATAGCTCCAGGATGACATTGTGTACAATAATGGTAACATTGTGTGATGATCAACTATATTAGACTTAGTTCTTCTCAGCAATACAATGATTCAAGACATTTTTAATAGATTTGTGATGGAAAATGCTCTCTATATCCAGAAAAAGAACAACAGAATATGAATGAAGATGAAAGCATACTGTTTGCAAAGCTCTTTACAAATATTATCTCACTTGATCCCACAACAGTTCTGAGAAGAATATATATTATTATCCCTAATTTATACATGAGGCAGACAGAGATTAAGTAACTTGCAATGTTATATCTAAAAAGTGCCTGTGAATTGATTTGAATTCACAACCTTTTGACATCAAGTCTAACACTCAATCCACTGATCTACTTAGAGTGATACAAATGCCCATACATCAGCTAATACAAAATATATGTGGAATCATTTCTACAGAGAGAGTTATTAATAACTGAGAGGGATCAAGAAAGATCTCATAGCAGGAGGATTTTAGAAAAACTTAGAAAGATTTACATGAACTGATGCTGAGTGAAGTGAATAGCTCCAGGATGACATTGTATACAATAATGGTAACATTGTGTGATGATCAGCTATATTAAACTTAGTTCTTCTCAGCAATACAATGATTCAAGACATTTCTAATAGATTTGTGATGGAAAATGCTCTCTATATCCAGAAAAAGAACAACAGAATATGAATGAAGATGAAAGCATACTGTTTTCATTTTTTAAAATTTGTTTTCTGTTCTTTTCTTTTTCATGGTTTTCCCTTTTGTTCTGATTCATATCTTACAACATGACTAATATGGAAATATGTTTATTATGATTGTACATATTTAGCCTATATCAGATTGTTTGCTGTCTTGAGGAGGGAGGAAAGAAAGGGAGAGATAAAAATATAGAATTTAAAATCTTATAAAAATGAATTTTGAAAACTATCTTTACATGTAATCGGAAAAAATAAAATATCATTAAGTGTAATAACAACAACAAAAAAGAAAATGCAGACTAAAAAAATAATAAAGTTTAAAAGAATAGAATGAAGAAAAGAATGAAAGAAGGAAGAAAGAAGGAAGGGATAAAAGGAAGAAAAAAATCTGATATAGGAGATGACACTTTAACTGAGCCTTGAAGAAACTCAGAACTCCAAGAGACAGAATTAAGAAAGCATGAGAAAAGGCCAATGCATGGTTTGTCATATGTAGGGGACAGCAAGAACATTGGTTTTATTGGAACATAGAGTAGGAGGAGGAGGAGTGAAGTTAACATGGAAAGTTAGGTTGGTATCTCATAGAAAAAGACTTTAATGCTATCTCCTCATCCTTCATCTTTTTGGAGTAGGGTAATTTATTTAATTTTGTAAACTCCCAAGAATTGTCTCTTGCCTCCTTTCATAATCCCAGTGGCTGGTACATAGTGAACATTTAACCACTATTTATTTATTGAATGCTTTATCTTTCGCATTTACTGATTCACTCCTTCATGAAAAGTCCTGTGCAAGGTACTTCCTTGCCCTCAAGGAAGTAATAGTTTTACTGGAAAGATGAGACAAGTACACAAATAATTATAATAAAAGGCACAATGTGATAAAGAACATCATATTATGAAGGTTCAAAGGAGAAGAGAAATCACATCTAGTCAGGAGGAAATTATAGAAATCTTCTGAAAAAAGCAGCATTTGTGTTTAATTCTGAGTAGAATTTTGCCATGTATGCTCACACTTCAACCTCTTAAACCCTTTATCATTTAAGTTACTCTCTGTAGTCAGTGGGATATAAAAGACTGCCAGAGTTAATCAAAGGACCTGGGTTCAAAACCTCTGCCTCTTTTTCCCTGTACAGTTTTCACACTTCCATTTCCTTACATGTAAAATTTCAGAGTTAGACTATATTACCTTCAAGGCCTCTTAGTCATAAATGACATATTGGCTTTCCTATGATATTTTATCTTTTCTATCCTATCAGTTTTCATGAAGTGAACTCTCCTGTCCTGTCTTCTCCCTTCCTTTTCTTCTTTGTCTATTCCTTTCCTCTTTTCCAGGAGAGTAATTTTCTTTCTTTCTGTTTTACTTGATTGAAAATCAAAAATCCACAAGACCCCCCTCCCATTGGAGAACAAGACCCTCACCTCTCCAAGTGACTAGTTAACAACTCAGCCTTTAGCCTGGGAGTTCAGGGCTGAGATGGGTGTGTTGAGGGTGAGCCTCATGGCCCCATCTCAGAAGTGCCTGGCTAAAATTGGAGCCTTCTTCTTTGTGTGAGGTCTGATTGCTTCCCCTGGGACATCAGGCCCTTGAGCAGGCCAACAACAGAGAGGAGCTAACAAACCATAAAAGCAGCTATGCTCTCCAGAACAAACAGTCTTTTGGAAGACAAGCTTTTGTTTCCTTCGTTCAAGATCCAAGACAATCAATGATCATGGTGAGAATCCAAGGCTCATCATCTTTACCCTCTAGAAGCTGAAGCAGGTCACCCAGGCAGAAGGCACCTGCTTCCCATCTCCATATGCATTGGATATCTTTCCCCTGGAGGGATCATAGAATCAAGAATTCTTCCTGCAAACTCCATCTCCCCCACCCTTCATCATCATTCTCTGTCTTAATCATCATCCCTTATGTCCATATAAGTTACTAGTTTCAAAGCACTTTCATATCCACTAATGAAGTTGAATTTCACAACAATCCTGTTGATGTTAACAGGGTAGATGCAATTATACATATTTAACAAATGAGGAAATTGACTTTCAGAGAAATGTCCATGGTTGTGAGGATAAAAAAGCAATAAAATTAGACCAAGAGCCCACTTCTCCTAACTCCCAGTCCATCGCATATTCAGTTCCCAGGAAAATTCCCAGTTAAAAAAAAAAAAAAGTATGTAGGGCACACTTTCAAGTTTACTCTATATTATTAACATTTCTCCAACATTTACTAATTCTAAGTAAAAAATGAGTCAAAACTTGATGTGTAGTATCAGCCAATTTCCCAGATATGAATGATCACCTTAAAAATTTAACACATGGGGGACAGCTAGGTGGCACAGTGGATAGAGCACCAGCCCTGAAGTCAGGAGGGCCTGAGTTCAAATCTGATCTCAGACATTTAACATGTCCTAGCTGTGTGACCTTGGGCAAGTCACTTAATCCCAATTACCTCAGGAAAAAAAAATTAATGTTTGCCTCTAAGAAGTCCACAAGCTAGCTCCACCCCATCTTCAGATCTCCCTTGCTGGCTTCTATCTGGATTTGGGAAATGGGAGTCCTTTATATTGCTGAGAACAGCAATGGGAGGAGGTATAGAAAACTCAGGGGCAAACAATTATGGTATGGACCAGTCACACTTAGAATCTGGAGTGTTTTAACTGTGGGAAAGGAGAAAAAGGAAGGGATGAAGACAGTATATGCTGGAGTCAGTTCTTACCCATTAGAGAGATGGTTGTTAAAGTTTCAGTGTAATCTCAGAAATTAGTGAACACTACAAATCGGGACTTGTTTATTGTTCTGTTGATTATCTAGACTTAAGAAAGTGGAGGATAAAATGAAGATTAAGCTTAAAAGTCGGTTATAGACACATTTCCCCCCCACCTTCCATCCTGTTAAACATTTACATCCATGTTTGCAAGAGTGATTGTAAAACAAGTATTAACAGAACTGGATTCAAGCCAATTCTAGACAATCAGCATTTATTAAGTTCCTACTTTGTGCCAGGAACTATCCTAAGCTCTGGGGATACAAAGATAGGCAAAAGACTGTCCCTGTCCTCAAAGGGTGCACAGTCTAATGGGAAAGACAGCATGCAAACAATTAAGTACAAACAAAATATAGTCAGGGTGACCAAGAAATTATTAACAGAGTCTTTAGCATTCAGAGGATTTCAGGAAGGGCTTCTTCTATAGAAGGTGGGATTTTATCTGAGACTTGAAGGAGACCAGTTCTTAGATGAAGGCAATAAAAAAGGAGGTGTCACTTTACTACCTTAGAGAGTCAATATTCCTGCTGATTTAATGACAGAATTGTACAATAAAATAAATACATGAAGGAGAAGAGCAAACTGCTCTATAGTTCAGAATTTGAACCTCATCTGAACCTAATTTATTATGTCCTATAAGGAATTGAGGACATTTAACCAAGTAAAGAATGAGGGGTATGTTCTCAAATACTTGAAGAGCTAGCTTATGAAAGAGGCTGTAGACTGTGTCTAGAAGTTTTATTGAAAGCAGATTCAGCTAAATATAAAGAACGCATACTTGTAATTAGAACTGTCAAGAATGTCCCAGTGAGATATCATTAACTGTCACTATAGACATTCAAGGGGAGTTTGTCTATATTCCCCTCTGTGGTGTATGTCCCTGATGAAGGCATGTGCATTAGGCTGTGTGTCATGCTGCCTGAGGTCTTGGGACTAGGGCACTGACGGCTCTGTATCACAAGGTCAGCAACCTCCTTCTTTTAAGGAGCTTAATAAATTTTTATTGATTAATTTATATTAGCCTCACAAATTCTGCCCCATATATTTCCCTTTTTTTTCTTTCCCAATTTTTAACATTTTTATTTAAAGTTTTGAGTTCCCAATTCTATGTCTCCTTTTCTTCTTGCCCTCTCCCCCCTGAGATGAAAAGCAATCTGACATAGGTTATACGTGTGCAATTATGCTAAACATTTCTATATTATTCAGTTTATATAAGATTCAAAAGAAAAAAAAGAAAGAAAGAAAATGAAAAATAGCATGCTTCCATCTGTATTCAACCAATATTAGTTCTTCCTCTGAAGGCTGGGGATAATATGGGAATGACAGATCATTGTATTTCTGAGAATAGCTAAATCATTCACAATTCATCATATAATATTGCTGTTATTGTTTACAATGTTCTCTTGGATCTGTTGACTTCACTATGCATGAATTCATGTAAGTCTTTCTTGGGTTTTTCTAAAATTATCCTGTTTATCATTTTTTTCTAGCACAATAATATTCTATTACAATCATATATCATAGCTTGTTTTGCCATTCTACAAATGATAGGCATCCCTTTGATTTTTGGTCACCACAAAAAGAGCTGCTATAAATATATTTGTACAAATAGGTCCTTTACCCTTTTTTTGGGATGTCTTTGGGAATATAGATCTATCAGTGGTATTGCACAGTTAATAGACCTTTTGGCATAGTTCCAAATTGCTCTCTAGAATGGTTGGAGCACTTTATAATACCACCAAAAGTGCATTTTTCCAACCAGTTTTCCAACATCCAACATTTTCCTTTTTTTTTTTTTTTTAATCATATAATCCATTCTGGTATGTGGTACCTTGGAGTTGTTCTAATTTGCATTTCTGTCATCAACAGTGATTTAGAGCATTTTTTTTTTCAAATGACTATAGATAGCTTTGATTTGTTTCTCTGAAAATTGTCTGTTCATATCCTTTGACCATTTCTCAATTAGGGAATGACTTGCATTTTTATAAATTTGACTCAGTTCTCTTTGTATTTGATAAATGAGGCTTTTATCAGAGATACTTATAAAAATTTTCCCCCAGTTTTATGTTTTTCTTATAAATTTGGTCTTGTTTCTGCAAAACTTTGTAATTTTATATAATCAAAATTATCTATTTTATATTTTGTAATACTCTGTATCTTTCTTGGTCTTAAAATCTTTCCTTTTCTATAAATTTCTATAAATTTGACATATGAACTATTTGCTCCTTTAATTTGCTTATGGTATCACCCTTTCTGTATAAATCATGTATCCTTTTTGATCTTATCCTGGTATGCAGTATAAGATGTTGGTTCAAACCTAATTTCTGCCACACTGTTTTCCCACCAGTATTTCTCAAATACTGAGTTTTTGTTCCAACAGCTTGACTCTTGTGATTTATCAGATACTAGATTATGACCATTTACTAAAATGTAATTTGTACCTAATCTATTCCACAGATCTACCATTTTATTTCTAAGCCAATACCAGATTGTTTTGATAAGTACCACTTTATAATGTAGTTTAATTTTTTAATTGATTCCTTTATATCCTGGAGCTTTTCAGCTTTGTTTCAGATGTTATTTTTTCAAGCTCTATAAAATGATTTTTGATATTTTGACTGGTATGGCACTGAATAAATAGATTAATTTAGGTAGAATTGTCATTTTTGTTATATTGCCTCTGCTTACCCAGGAGCAATTAATATTTCTCCAATTATTTATATCTCACTTTATTTATGCATATAATTCCTGGGTTTGTCTTGGCAGGTAGATTCCCAAGAATTTTATAATATCTATATTTATGTAAATGGAATTTCTCTTTCTATCTCTTGTTACTAGACTTTGTTGGTAATACATAAAAATGCTAATGATTTATGTGGGTTTATTTTGCACCCTGCAACTTTGCTAAGATTGTTAATAATTTCAAGTAGTTCAACTAATTTTAAATTGATTCTCTAGGATTTTCTAAGTGTAACATCATATCTCTGAAAAGAGCAATAATTTTGTTTTCTCATTGTCTATTCTAATTCCTTTAAATTCCTTTTCTTCTCCGATGACCATAGTTAACATTTCTGTATCAATATTAAGAAATAGAACATAATGGGAATCTTTGCTTCATCCCTAATTTTATTGGGAAGGCTTCTAGCTCATATCCATTACAGATAATACTTGCTGATAGTTTTAGATAATCTGTACTTATCATTTTAAGGTAAGTTCCATTTATTCCTATAATATCTAGTATTTTTAAAAGGAATAGGTACTGTATTTTGTCAAAAATTTTTCCCACATCTATTAAGATAATCATATGATTTCTGGTGGTTCATTATTGATATGGTCAATTATGCTGATAGTTTTCCTAATACTGAAGAAGTCCTGCATTCCTGGTATAAATTTCACCTGGCCATAGTGTATGATTCCTATGATGTGTTGTTATCTCTTTGCTAGTGTTTTATTTAAAATTTTACAGCAATATTCATTAAGGATATTGGACTATAATTTTCTTCTCTTTAACTTTTTCTGGTTTGAGTGTCAGCACCATATGAGTGTCATACAATAAATTTGGTTGATTTCCTTTGTTGCCTATTTTTCCAAGTAGTTTATATGGTATTAGGATTGATTGTTCTTTAAATATTTGGTAGAATTCACTTGCACATCCATCTGGTCCTGGAGATTTTTTTCTTAGGGTGTTCATTTATGGCATATTCAATTTCTTTTTTTAATACTGAATTATTTAAGTATTTTATTTCTTCTTTTAATCTGGGTAATTTATATTTGTGTAGATATTCATATATGTCATTTAGATTGTCGGATTTATTGGGGTATAACTGGGAAAAATAACTCATAAAAATTCCTTTAATTACCTCTTCATTGGTGGTATGATCATGTCTTTCATTTTTGATACTAGTAATTTATTTTTCTTCTTTCCTTTTTAAAATCAAATTAACCAATGCTTTATTTTATTTTTTATAATCTCTAGCTTTATTTATTAGCTCAGTGGTTTTATTGCTTTAAATTTTATTAGTCCTTCCTTTGATTTTCAAGATTTTTAATTTGGCATTTAATTGGGGATTTTTTAATTTTTTTTAGTTATATACCCAATGTATTGACCTTTTATATATATATTTTAATGATGTAAACAATTAGAGAAATAAATTTTCTTCTAAGTACCACTTTGGCTGTATTCCATAAATTTAGCAAGTTGTCTAATTGCTATTATTTTATTTTTTTCAAATTTATAAGATTTTATTAGAATATGATTTGTTCCCCAAATGATAAATGGCCTAAGGAAGCAATCAGACAAATAATTTTTTTCCCAATATATGTATACAGTTTTTTATTTACAAAGCCTATGCATGGGTAATTTTTCAAACATTGACCCTTGCATAACCTTTTATTCCAAATTTTCCCCTTCTCCCCCTTAACCCCTCCACTAGCTGGCAGGTAGTTCAATACATGTTAAATATGTTGAAATACACATTAGATCCAATATATGTATATATATTTATACAGTTATTTTGTTACACAAGAAAAATCAGATCAAGAAGGAAAAAAAAGAAAACAGGGAAAAAACACAAAATGTAAGCAAATAATAATAATAATTGCATATCCACAAAAGCATTCATATACCATGTTATAATTTTCTTTAATGAAATTAACAATTGTTTCTATGATTTGTTCTTTTACCCACTTGGTTTTTTTAGGATTAGATTATTTAATTTCCAATTAATTTTTATTCTCTTTCCATTGTCTATTATTGAATGTAATTTTTATTGCATCATGATCTTAAAAGAATGCATTTGCTATTTCTGCTTTTCTGCATTTGGTTGTGAGGGTTTTATGTCCTAATACATGGTCAGTTTTTATGTAGGTGCTATGTACTACTTACTTAGAAAAAGGTATTTTTTCCCCATTCCCATTCAATTTTCTCCAAAGATCTATCATAGCTAACTTGTCTAGAATTATCTCCTTAATTTCTTGTTTATTTTTTGTTAGATTTATCTAATTCTGATAGAGAAAAGTCGAGAGTTTGTTTTTTATTACTTATTTCTTCCTGTAACTCATTCAATTTCTTCAAAAATTTAGCTCCTATAAGATTTGATGTATATATGCTTAATATCAATATGACTTCATTGTCATGGTACTTTCATGTAAAGGTACTTTCAACAAAATAGAGTTTTCTTCTTTTTCTCTTTTCACTAGATCTGTTTCTGCTTTTGCTTTATCTGAAATCATGATTGCTATCCCTCCTTTGCATAATAGATTCTGCTCAGTCCTTTACCTTTATGAACCTCTCTGCTTCAAATGTGTTTTTTGAAAACATATTATAGAATTATGTTTTTTAATCCATCTTGCTATCCATTTCTGTTTTATGGATGAGTTCATTCTATTCACATATTTCCCTCTGTGCTATTTTTCTCTTGTTTATGCCCCTTTTCTCTCCATTTTTTCCTTTCTCACAAGTGTTTTACTTCTGATCACTACCTTCCACAATATACCCTTCCTTTTATCATTTCCCTACCTCCTTCTATTTTCCCCATCCCTTTTTTACTTCCTTTTAGAATAAGAGAGATTTCTATATTCAACTGGGTTTTTGATATTTGAACAAATTCTGATGAGAATAAGATTTAGCTCTGCCTAATACCACCACCACTACATCTTCCTCTCCATTATGTGATATAGTTTATCCTTCTCCTTCCAGTGCAATTTTCTTTCTTATCCCTTTATTTTTGGGGGGGGATAACATATAAAAGTTTCTTTGTATCCATACACTCTGTCGACATATAATTCTAATCAGTCTTATAGTAATAAATTTGTTAAGACTTACAAACATCTTACCATATAGAAATATTGAATTTCTTTTTTTCTATTTCTTATTTCTTTTTTTACCTTTTTTGTTTCCTTTAAGTTTTGTATTTAGCAGTAAAATTTCTTATTTAGCTCTGGGGTTTTAATTAAAAATGACTTTAAAGTCCTCTGTTTTGTTAAATTTCCATTTTCCTCCTGAAAGATTATATCCAATTTGCTGGGTAGGTAATTCTTGGCTGTGATCCTAACTCCTTTGCCTTCTGGTATATCATATTCCTGATCCTTCACTTCTTTAATACAGACGTTATTAAATCCTGTGTAACCCTGACTGTAGCTCCATAATATTTGAATTGTTTCTTTCTGGCTGCTGTGCCATATTTTCTCCTTGATTTATGAATCTGGAATTTGGCTGTGCTGTTCTCCAGAGTTTTCATTTTAGGATCTCTTTCAGGCAGTGATAAGTGGTTCTTTCCATTTCCATTTTGCCCTCTGATTCTAATATATTAGGGCAGTTTTCTTTGATAATTTCTTGGAAGATGTTTCTCATGCTTTTGGGAGGAGGGGGTACTACCAAGCTTTCTAGTAGTTTAATAATTATTATATTATCTCTCCTGGATTTTTTTTTTGGTCAGTTGTTTTTCCAGTGAGGAATTTTATTCTATTTTTTTTACCTTTCTGATTTTTGTTTTATCATATCTTAATGTCTCACAGTTATTAATTTACATTTGCTCAATTATAATTTTTAAGGAATCATTTTCTTCAGTTAACTTTTGTACTTTCTTTTCTATTTAGCCAATTCTGTTTTTTAAGGGAGTTTTTTTCCCTCAGTATTTTTCATACATCTTTTCCCATGTTATTGACTTTTTCATGATTCTCTTGCATTACTCTCATTTCTTTTTGCAATTTTTCTTCAATTTATCTAATTTGCTTTTTAAAGTTTTTCCCAGAATTCTTTTTTTTTTTTTTGTTTTGGTCTGAAACCAGATTACATTTTTCTTTGAGGCTTCACATATAATCATTTTGACACTACTGCCCTCTTCTAGAAGTTTGTGTCTTGATCATCATTAGTAACTTTCTATAGTAAAGCTCTTTTTTGTTGTTTTTTGCTCATTTTATCTGCCTTTTTTAAACTTGGTGTTTTTATGTGAGTTGGGCTCTCTGGTCCTGCACCATTCCAAGCTGTTTGTGCTGGGGCTCTGGCCTTACTTCTGGTTTTCACTCAGGGACAGGACTTAGCTGCTTACTTTTTCTAGGGGGTAGACTCCCCTTTTGGCTTGTGCTGGGGGTAGGGTCTTCCCACTGATCTCCCCTGAGGGTGAGGTTTAATGCCCCAGGGGTGGGACCTTGCTGCTGGCTAGTCAGAGAAGAGAACTTTACTACTATTAAACAATGAGGGTCAAAGCCTATCTGGTGGCTTGTGCTGGGGTGGGGTGTTGGGGCCCCTTGATGAGCCACTTCCCTGCTCCTAGATCAATGCTGATATAGGTTTCTAGTTGTTTCATAGGGAATTTGGGAGGGCTCCAGAGGGTCCTTCCTCACTCTCCCACCTTGACACCAGAAGTCCCATTTTTTAATTCTAATAAACAAAATAATAAATCAAGAATTAATGTATAGTGTCAGCCAATTTCCCAGATATGAATGCTCACCTCGAAAATTTAACTCTTGGCTCTAGGATGTTCTACAAGCTGGTTCCACTCCAGCCTCAGGTCTCCAGGTTGCTGGCTTCTATTTGGACTTTGGGAAAGGGGAGTCCTTTAAATTGCAGAAGGCAACAAGGGGATAAGGCTGTAAACCTCAAGAGCAACAAATTATGGTCTGGACCAATCACACTTAAGAGTCTGGAGTGGTTTGACTTTGGGAAAACAGAAAAAGGAAGGGATGAAGACAGTATATGCTGGAGTCAGTTCTTACCCATTAGAGAGATGGTTGTTAAAGTTTCAGAAATTAGTGAACACTACAAATCGGGACTTGTTTATTGTTCTGTTGATTATCTAGACTTAAGAAAGTGGAGGATAAAATGAAGATTAAGCTTAAAAGTCGGTTATAGACACATTTCCCCCCCACCTTCCATCCTGTTAAACATTTACATCCATGTTTGCAAGAGTGATTGTAAAACAAGTATTAACAGAACTGGATTCAAGCCAATTCTAGACAATCAGCATTTATTAAGTTCCTACTTTGTGCCAGGAACTATCCTAAGCTCTGGGGATACAAAGATAGGCAAAAGACTGTCCCTGTCCTCAAAGGGTGCACAGTCTAATGGGAAAGACAGCATGCAAACAATTAAGTACAAACAAAATATAGTCAGGGTGACCAAGAAATTATTAACAGAGTCTTTAGCATTCAGAGGATTTCAGGAAGGGCTTCTTCTATAGAAGGTGGGATTTTATCTGAGACTTGAAGGAGACCAGTTCTTAGATGAAGGCAATAAAAAAGGAGGTGTCACTTTACTACCTTAGAGAGTCAATATTCCTGCTGATTTAATGGCAGAATTGTACAATAAAATAAATACATGAAGGAGAAGAGCAAACTGCTCTATAGTTCAGAATTTGAACCTCATCTGAACCTAATTTATTATGTCCTATAAGGAATTGAGGACATTTAACCAAGTAAAGAATGAGGGGTATGGTGATAACAGTTCTCAAATACTTGAAGAGCTAGCTTATGAAAGAGGCTGTAGACTGTGTCTAGAAGTTTTATTGAAAGCAGATTCAACTAAATATAAAGAACGCATACTTGTAATTAGAACTGTCAAGAATGAATTAGCATCCCAGTGAGATATCATTAACTGTCACTATAGACATTCAAGGGGAGTTTGTCTATATTCCTTTCTGGGGTGTATGTCTCTGGTGAAGGCATGTGCATTAGGCTGTGTGTCATGCTGCCTGAGGTCTTAGGACTAGGGCACTGATGGCTCTGTATCACAAGGTCAGAAAAATCTATATCTTTCTTTAAAAAGCATGAGAGAGACATCAAAAATAATAAACCTCTGTAAGGTTTACAAAGAGCTTTGATTTCTACATTAATCCTGTGATGTAAATGGTCCCATTTTTATTCTTCCCATTTACCAACAACTATAGAGAATGGTGTCCCTCATTTATTCCTTAAAGGCACAGAAATGCTAAACTTGAAATCAAAAAGAGCTGAGTTCAAATACAGCCTCAGATGCCTACTAGCTGACTGTGTAATGCTCAATTTGTTTTCCTCAATTGTTTTCCTGAATTGCCTTCTCCATAAAATAGGAACAATAGCAGCATCTGTTCCCCCTCCCCTCTCCAGGGTTGTTTTGAGGACAAAGTGAGATATTTGTAAAGCACATTGCTTACCTTAAAGCACTGAATACCAGTCATTATTGCAAGGTCATATAGCTAATAAGAAAAAGAGCATTTTGGTCCTTAGGTTTATGAAGGCAGCATGTGTCTGTACTCCTACATGGCCAGAAATATTGTGAGGGACTCTGGACGACTTCTATGTCCAGGGTTGTCTCCTCATTCCTGAGATGCTCTTGGATCCCATCAGGACTTCACTCCTTTGGATTTTCAAAGTTTTTCAGATTTCTGAAGTTTTCCATGAAAAATACAACTCCCCCTGGAAGGAATGATGGAATTATCCATAATGGAGTCAGTCCAGTATTGCAGGCTCTAGAAAAGCCTAGACCATATTACAAGAAGCTTAAGTGTAGCCCTAGGGACTCCTGGATAGCAGTTGCCAAAGTGCGTGGATCTCCTTTGGAAGATTTGGGGCTGCATGAGTTGCCAGGAGGAGGTTGGGCAGAGGATAACATCCAATGAACAATCAATAAGCCTTTGCAGTCATATACCTACTATGTGCCTTAGTTCTGCACCTGCCTAGCATCTAATTGAGGGCATAATCTTGGATGCACTCTTACATAGGGATGCACTGCCTACACTGTAGGCAGAATGGTGATCTTCCCAGTTAGCCTGAGAATTGGTCAAATAGGTAGAAGTAAAACCCAGAGAAAGCAATGTCAGGAAAACCCAGAGAGAGTGTTTCAGAAAAGGGTGTCATTAGCAATATTAGAGATACCAAGAAAAAGTCAAAATGGATGAGAACTAAGAAAAGGCCAGTGGATTTAACAATGGAAAGATCACTGTTAATAGAATAATAAAATTTTAAACTGGGAAGGACTTCACTGCCATCTAGCCCAGCTACCTTATGTACAGATAAAAAACCAAGGTCCTCCACAGAGGCTGAGCCACACCAGAGCTCGAATTTGAATGCAAGACTTCAAATGCAGTACACTTTGGACTGTATCATACTACTTCTATGGATCTTCCTCAAAGGGGAAAGCAATTGATTGATAGAAATGGAATCCTGACTAAAAGGGGTGAAGACATAACAGAAGGTGGAGGTGATGAGTATCAGTAAATAGCTTTCTTTAAAAGGAAGGAGAGATACAGGATGATAATTTGAAGGAATGGTAAAATGAAGGGTAGGAGAGTTCTGGGCATATTTGGAGTAAGAAAAAAAAGAACCAATGGAAAAGAGAAGTTGAAAAATAGGGAGAGGCAACACAGGATTCAAGGACTAAGCTCTTGGAAGAAACAGAGAGGGATGGGGTCAAAGGTGCAAGTGGAGGAGTTGGACTTGGCAAAGAGAAGGACTACTTCCTGGAGGATTGAAACAAAGGAGTCAAAACTGAAAAAAAAAATCATATTGAGATTTTAAGGCTAAATTTGAGAAAAAAGAAATAAGTCATATGCTTCCCACCTCCTGACAAGAGATGATGGATTCAAGATGCAGAATGAGACATATATTTTTTTTGGACATGACCAATGTGGGAATTTGTTTAATTTGATTATCCATATTTTCATAAGAGTTTTGGTTTTCTTTTTTCCCAGTTTGAAGAGGTAAAGGATGAAAGCGAAAAAAAAAAGAATACTTTGAACTGAAAAAAATGTTTTAAATGGAGAGATGAAGGGAAAAAAGCAAAAAGAGAGAGAAAGAAGGAGAAGGAAGGAAAAGAAAATAAAGGGAGACGTAGAGAGAGACAGAGCTGACAAATGATTGTCTCAATTTTTTAGTAAAGTATGAAGCATGGTTCTCTGCTAAGTGGGTCTCAGAACTTATTCTGGAGTAGCCTGTGGTACAGTTAGATTACAAAATGTAAACATAAAAAGGTAACCCCACAATACATGAAGTGTATAATAAGTCAAAATTGATAAACAAACATTGTACTTTTAAAGGACAAAGAGACCATTGCTAAATGGACTTGCCAGACAAGCCTGCTCAATAACTATGGAGAAAAATCAAGGTTGAAAGTGTAAATTTAGGAGACTCCTTCATAAAAACTTTTAAGTTATGGAACTTGATTAATTCCATAACAAAATAAGCATAGGCAGCAATTATACTTTGAGATATACCCATGTTTCTGGGAAGGAAACAAGTTTGTTTTTTTTTTAAACTTTATAAGTTTAAGTTTTTAAAAGAGAAACCAGAAAAGAATAGTCTTTGGTAAGGGGAAAACCAGGATTATCATAAAAATCAGCATTTTTAAAATTTTAAATTAGAAGAAACCTAAGAAACCATCTAGATTGACTCTTAACCAATTTTTTGGCAATCTTGGACAATCTGGTAAAGGTGATGATGAACCCCTTTTGAAAATGTCTTTAAATAAGTGAGTGAAATGCTAAACTTCAATTAAAGTTAGTTAAAAAAAATAATAAAGATAAAAAAATTTTCCCCATCCTAATTCCTGAACTCCTAATGTGTTGTTCTTATTCGTTGCTATTAGAACCCCTGATCTAATCCAGTCTCTTCAAATGAGATAATCAATAATATTTATAAAGCATTTAGCACAGAGTAGGCACTGTAGAAAACTTTATTCCCTTTTCCTCTTCCCTTTCATTTTATAGTCAAGCAAAGGTGATAGGATGTGTCTAAGACTTCAGGAGCCAGCACCAGTCACACATCTGTAACCTCAATAATCAGAGCTGTGCTCTGTTCTAACAGACACCTCTTCCTGTCAAGCAGATGGTGATGCCCGAGGACAGTTGTAAATCCTAGTACCACAGCTGTGCCATATTGTAAATACCCTCCAAAGCACTCACTGATTTCACTCTCTGTCTCCTTCTAGAAAGTCACCAGAAGAAGTGAGATCTTCCTCTTCCTCCCATCTCCTACTGCCTCCAAAAAGGAACCATGTGTGAGGTCAACAGAACTGATATTGCTAATAAGCCGCACTTGGTGCCCTTGGTGGTGGTTCTGAGCACCATCTCCCTTGTTACAGTGGGGCTCAACCTCCTGGTGCTCTATGCAGTGAGGACAGAGAAGAAGCTTCATACTGTGGGCAACCTGTATATCGTGAGCCTCTCCGTGGCTGACCTGATCGTGGGCGCTGCAGTCATGCCTCTGAACATTGTATACCTCCTGAGGTCTCTGGTCCGGCCCCTCTGCCTCTTCTGGCTCTCCATGGACTACGTGGCAAGCACGGCCTCCATTTTTAGCGTCTTTATCCTGTGCATTGACCGCTACCGCTCTGTCCAGCAGCCCCTCAAGTACTTACGGTATCGCACCAAGACCAGGGCGACAATCACCATCCTGATCACCTGGTTCCTGGCCTCCCTGTGGATCATCCCTATTCTGGGATGGAGAAGCTTTTGGTCAGATAACAACACAAACAAGTCATATGATAATGTCTTCGGGGACAAATGTGAGACTGACTTCTATAAGGTCACTTGGTTCAAGGTGATGACTGCCATCATCAACTTCTACCTGCCCACTTTGCTGATGCTCTGGTTCTATTCCAAGATATACAGGGCTGTCCGGCAGCATTGCCAGCACCGAGAATTCATCAACGGGTCCTTCCCTTCTTTCTCAGAGAGTATAGTGAGTCACAAAAAACACAAGATCTGCCTCCCAAAGCAAGGGAAAGATGCCAATGTGGAGGCTTTGAAAAGGAAACCGGAAGACAACTTCTATCCAATTAATAACAGTATCCCCTCAAACACCCAGGATCCAGCAAAAGAGTTGCCTCCAGAGGAGAAAGCCCCCAAAGGTTTTGAACAAGAGGAAGGGGAAGTGGTGGTCAAAGATCATTACTACCATGTTGACCTTGTGCAGGCTCAACCAGGGATGGAGGAGACTGAAAAATACATGTCCATTCACGAGAGCCAATCAAACTCCAAGGAGCTATCTCCAGCCACTCAATATGCCAGTGAGACATCTGAGGAGACCATATTTGCTGAAGCGCCCTCCAACCCAATAGACTCCAATGCTATTGCTGGATCAGCCACAGTCATGTCTGCTGAAGACCAAGCCAAGACCAAAGGAACCTTTGGTCTGGATTACCTGACATTCACCTGGAAGAGACTTCGCTCCCATTCCAGACAATACATAAAGGGTTTGCACATGAATCGGGAGCGGAAAGCTGCCAAACAGTTGGGCTGCATCATGGCAGCCTTTATTCTCTGCTGGATCCCATACTTCATCTTTTTCATGGTCATTGCTTATTGCAAACAATGCTGCAATGAGGATGTCCAGATGTTCACCATGTGGCTGGGCTACATCAACTCTACCCTGAACCCCCTCATTTACCCCCTCTGCAATGAGAACTTCAAAAAAGCTTTCAAAAAGATTTTCCACATTCGCTCCTAAAGGGAAGCTTCAGGGGTGGGTGAAAAGATGAAAATGACTTTGAAGGAAGAAATAAATGAGAGCAGAAGGATTTCCAGAGTCACCAAACTTTCTAGGGTTTCAAGAGGAAGTATATGGCTAAAAGACTTGGCAATCTCCTCTTGCTCACTGGATGTAGCACAGATGAGTGGTTGCCATTGGATTGAATTAGAATTGAAACTTTAAAGTTCACAGTATTTCAAGCAAACCCAACACTGGGCTCTTAACCCCTTCAGGGCCTCCACTGAG
Source organism: Sminthopsis crassicaudata (assembly GCF_048593235.1). NCBI lineage: Eukaryota > Metazoa > Chordata > Mammalia > Dasyuromorphia > Dasyuridae > Sminthopsis > Sminthopsis crassicaudata. The sequence goes on along the minus strand of NC_133617.1, from coordinate 704,154,360 downwards.
TTTCAGGATTTGGACTATGACTCTGATATCTGGGAGGTAGATGAAATGCCTTGTTTTCTATGGGCTCAAACCCAAGTGGAGAGATGACCAGAACCCTAGAAGAGCTCTGAGATGGTGTAACTGGAATAGAATTATACTATTAGTTAATACTGGAACTTGCATAGGTGTATGAGACTATCACTTCACCTGAGGAGGCAACCCATATCCTCATGGGGTTGTGATTGCTCCAACAATTTGGATCCTTCCCTTGGGGAGCTGTCGAATGACCTCTAAGAACACTTCCCAATTTAACTTAAAAAAAACCATCTTCAGTCATCTTGAACTGTATCTGGCCACTGGACCCAGATGGCTGTGGAGGGGAAAGTGAGGCAGGTGACCTTGCCCAGCTCTCCCTCCCTTAAATCCAATTCATTTGCATGTCATGGCGTCATCTCCCTGATGTCATGGTCCTCTTTGAGAACAAAGGACAAACAAGAAGAATGCTTCCAGCTCAGAATCTGTAATTGTCTTTAACTAGTTTACAAGCCACTTCAAATAATTTTTTAATTAGTGGTGTTATTTTAACATCATATGTAGCTTTTAATCCTCCCCCATCCCCACATAAAATACAGGATTCTCCTTCTTTGTTCCAGAATTGACTCCAAATGGCTTTTGGCTTTTTGTTTCCAAAAATAAAATCTACCTTCTAAGGATAATAATAATTATTGATGGTTCTTTAGCTCTTTAAAGGTTACAAAGCACTTTACTCATACTTGCTCACAAAAATTCTTTGAAAAAGGTACTAGAGGTATTATTATTCCCCTTTACACATGAGGAAATTAAGATTAAGTTAAGTGTTTTGCCCAAGATTAGGCAGCTATAAATGTAAAAAACAAAATCTAAGCTCATCTTTCTGACCTCTTCGTTGAGCATGCTGTCCACTCTACTAGCCTGAATCTCAAGGAATGAATATGTCACCTCTGAAGGAATCCCAAAGAAGCATCGGCTCAGAATTATATTACAGATGAGTCCCTATGATGTATTGAACAAGGGTAGTCTCACTACAATAGGCATTGTGACTTCCCAATGAGACTACTTTAATGGGGACAACAATCCTCTTGAATGTATTAGTGTTTATCTATTTGTTTAAAAAAAAAAACAAAAAAACAAGCCTATCTCTTGTTTAAAGTCAGTCAGTCAATGAGCATTATTAAATGCCTGCTATGTGCCAGATATTATGCTTGGTGCTGGAGATTCAAAGCCTATGACAGTCTCTACTATTAGGGAAGAAAACATGTAAATAACTTAAAAAAAAAAAAAAACTATAGACAGGATAAATAGGAGATAATCAGCAGAGGAAAGGCACTAGCATTGATAAGAGTTAGAAAAGGCTTCTTATAGAAAGTGGAATTTTGGATGAAACTTAAAGGGAAGCCAGGAAAACTGGAGGGGAATGGCAGAAATGATGGGGAAGAGAATATTACAGATATCAGGGACAGCCAGAGCTGGAGCAGAGAGAAAAAAACACAGATTTGTCGATTTAGAGCTGAAAGGGATCTTAGTCATCAAATCCTATCTTATCATTTTACAGAGTAGAAAACTGAGGTCCAGGTTGGTTAAAATGACTTGTCCAAAGTCACACAGGTAATAAGCAGAACCCCCCAGACTCAAATCTTAAGTACATTATTCCAGCAAAGCAATTATTACTTTCAAGTCAGAGGAACTGGATTCAAATTCAAGTTCTCCCTCTTCCTAACTATCTACCAGTTACAATTAAGGTTTGCAAAGCAATAGAAGCGTTATCCTTAAAACAATTCTGCAAATTATATAAATTATATAAATGCTATCTTCATTTTACAGATGAGGAAACTGAGGCTTAAAAGAGATGACTTAACTAAGATCACATTGGTAGTAATGGCAGAAGCAGAATCTGAATTCAGATCTTATCTTGAAGTCTGGTATTCCATCCACTATCTCACCTTTGGAAAGTCCTTAACCTCTCAGCCTCTTTTCCTTATCTGTAAGATGGGGTGAAGAAAGATTAAACAAGATGGTCTTTAAAATTCTTTAAGTTCTAAGTCATGATACTGTGGTTTTTCTTAGTTTCTATCAAGGTGCAAAAGCAGGTAATGAATAAAGAACCATCCTGACAGTTAAGAAAATCCAGGTTCTAGTCTAGCCTCTAACACATATTGGGTGTGTGCAATTGTGCAAATCGCTTAACCTTTCTTTGGCCCAGAAAACAGTTTGCTGATCTGCATCAATACAAAGAGGTTTCCATACTGGGAGTTGCCTATTCTAATGATCTCACAGGACCAGAACACTCATCCTCCCCCCCTCACCAAAAAAAGTTGCCATCTAAATGTGATTTATCATCAGAAAGCTCACATTAGGATGTAATAATACACACTGAAAACAGGAGTCATCTGCAAAATCTTGTGTTTTGTTTCTTGTGCTCATGCTTAAATGCTTATGATACAGTGCTTATATAGTTTAAATATGAAGTTTAAGCTATCCTGTTACAATGCCTGTTTATTTATTGATATTTAGTGGAGTTTACCTTGTACTTCTGAACGATGTCAGAATGCACTGCCAAATGCTGCAGGGTTTGTGTCCAATGTCATTTGTAAAGTTCATTTAAAAAAGGAATTATTTTTTATTAAAAAAAAAAAAAACTTCTTCTTCCTGCTCTGTTTATTTCGTGTCTATCCCTGAATGTACTTCTCCCAAAATTGGAGAAATCTAAGAACCCCAGAACTGTTCTGGAATTTCCCAGGATACTAATCGTCTTCCCAAAAAGTCTCCCTCTAAAGTGCCGGTTCTCAGGATCTTAGAAGTATATAAAAGAAATACATTCAGTCATTATTCTATTTACTGATTCACTCATTGGCCTGTTCAACAAATAGCTATTAACTACCTACTGTGTGCAAAGATCTGTAGAAGGCATTGGGAAGGTAGAAAGGACCACAAATGTATCCAGCGGGGATACTGATATAACCAGCAAATGTATCTTAGAACAAGTATGTTGGGACATTCATTGTTTTTTATTCCCTCCCCCAAAGGAAAAAAGAAAGATTGAATTCTTAATAAACCATACATTTCTCTTTCCATAGCCTTCCCTTGGAGACCAAAAAGAGTGACCTCTACTTTTACTCCATCTCTCCCCTGAAGGAGAATGCACTAAGACACTAAAACACCTGGCTTTAGTTGTAATATAATTCATTCATGAACTAAGGATGAATCAGTCCTAGTTCCTCTTTTTCCAGCTCTCTCTCTCCATCTCTCTCTCTCCATCTCTCTCTCTCCACCTCCATTTTTTTTCTCTTTCCCTTTCTCTCCATTACTCTATCTCTTTCTCTGTCTGTCTGTGTGTCTCTCTCTATATGTGTAACTGTGTCTGTCTGTCTGTCTTTCTCTTTCTCCCTTTTATTCTCTCTTTTGTTTCAGAACTTTATTAATAAAATATTATTATTAATAAAAATCATCATTATAAGGTCCTCTTACCATACTGCTCACAGACCACAAAGGGGAAAACAGCCATTTTGAGCAGATATCTAGATCTCTAACATGATTAAATTTCATGAATTTCCAACTATGCACTATTGCCCTCCAATGCCCTTCCCCAGCATAGAATAAATATAGAGATACAGAACAGTTACGATCCATGACTTGAGAAAACTCGTATAAAGTATCTTCTAGCATCAGGAAGCAAATAGAGATAGATGGAGATAGTATTTTTAAAGGGACACTTTCAGTCCAAGTTCCTTGTTCCATTGAGTAAAGGCATTGCTTACTAAAGAGTTCCTAGTATTACAATTATTTATCAAGTACCTAATATGTATCTGACACTGTAGCAACAAGCCCTGAGGATACAAAGAAGCACAAAAATGGTCACTGTCTTCAAGGAGCTTACATTCTAATTGAGGAAACAACACGCAAACAAGAAGCATTATCATCATAAATTGATGATAATGCTCCAGCCTTACAGGAGACTGGAGAAGTCTTCTTGCAGAAAATGGGATTTTAGTTGAGACTCAAAGGAAGCCAGAATGAGGGAATAAAGAGGGAGATAATCCTAAGGATGAAAAACCGTCAATGAAAATGCAGAGTCAGAAAATTGAGCGTTTTATGCAAGAAATAGCCAGAATGCCTGTGTTCTGGCTCATATAATACATGGAGGGAAGTAAAATATAAAAGACTGGAGAAATAGGAAGTAGACAATTTTTGAAAGATTTTAAAAGCCAAACAGATAATTCTATAGATTTGAATGAAAATTTGATGAAAATCAAATAGAGATGGAAATGGAGATGCCACAGGGATGAAGAGCCACTGGAGATGATGTGCTTAGGAAGATCATTCTGACAGCCAAGGAGAGGAGAGGCAGAAGGGATGAGAGACTTGAGGTAGGGAGCCCTACCAAAGCTGTTGCAATAACCTGATAATGAGGTGACAGCCTGTATCTCATAGGGTGGTGGCAGTATCACAGGAACAAAGAGAATGTGCAGGAAAAGTGAAGGTAGAATAGGCAAGACTGGGCGACAGGTTGGATGTGGGGAGTGGGGGGTGAGAGAAGGAGTTGCCAAAGTTCTGGGCAGGAGTGACTAGGAGCATGGTGGTGTCCCACAAGGTACAGGGAGACTATGGAAGAAGGGGAGGGCTACAAGAACACTCACTTCTGAGAACCATCTCCACTCTCTCTGTGTACCATCATGTCCATATCCCCTGCTCATTTCTAGAGAGATTCAAAAGCTCCTACATCAGTGGAATTCTGTCTCCATTTCCAGACTTCAATAAAGACCCAATCTATGCCAGGAGGGAGCAATGTGCCTAAAAAAAGGCTGCAACTCTCAGAATTCCCAGTTAGGGTTTCAAACCCTTTCCCCTAATTGAAGGCAAATTATTCTGGATACATCAGAATGCTAGTTATATATACTAATACATAAACTATATAGTTTCTGACCTCATGGAGCTTACAGTCTAGGAAGACAGAAATTGCATATTCACAAATTACACACTACAAATATATAATAAATGCATTGGAGAAATACAAAAGAAGTTCTGGGAGAATTCAGAAGTGGAAAAACTTCCAACTAATTGGAAAAATCAGGGAAGGAAGATGGGGCACTTGGATTAGGACTTGAATCTAGGAAGACACTCAGTTGGCAGAGCTAAGAGAAAGAACATCCTAGTCAGAGGACACTGCAAAAATATATAGACACAGAGGCCACAAATCAAGAAGCACTTATTAAGTACCTACTATGCAACAGGCTCTGTGCTCCAAATACAAATACAAAAGGGGATAGTCTCTGTCCTCAGAAACTTGCATAAAACATGATCACAGATAAATAAGTATGAGTTTGCAGACACATATATAATACACACACATATATGTATGTATAATATAATAGTTAACATTTACATAGTGCCTACTATGTTCCAGGCTTTGTGCTCCAGATACAAATACAAAAGGGGGGCAGTCTCTGTCCTCAGAAACTTACATACAACCTGCTCACAGGTAAATATGTTTGTATATACATATATAATACACCCAAACACACTATGGTACTATAAACCACATATATATCACATATAAACATACATTTGCATATATGGTGTTTATTTTAGGTACAAAATAAGTATATGATGATTTCTCCCTCCAGCCCCTTCTATTCAGACTGACTTTCAGCCCTGACATTCTCTAAAGCTATTATTCTATTTCCTTCTGCAGAAGAGAGAAGCTTGGAAAGACTGACCATTTCCAAAGTAGGAGGAGGGGGTGTGTAAAAAGATTCAAGAACATTAGTCTTCCAGCAGTCCACTGGGCAGGGGAAGGATGGGGCACATCTGAGAAGCTGTTCTTTTCCAGCCAAGAGTGGGCCTTGATCCCAGGCAGAAGGAACAAGTGCAAAGAAAACTACTTTGACCCTTGTCCAAATTTATCTCACACTGTATTCTGGGAAGAGAAGAATTTGGCAATTTCTGCACATGGTAGAAAACCTAAGGGCCAAGTTCACGGCAGGGCATGGGAGGAAAAGAGAGAGCAGAGGCTGACTGCAGTCCGAGGCCCCACACAATGGGACTCCCATTTAAACACAGTCAGAGCCCTTCCCTTACTTCTTTGGCTCCAGCAGCCTCTGCCAGTTGATGGGTAGCTGCTGCTCTCCCTGTTGATGGGTAGCTGCTGCCCTCCCTAAGGGGTGGCTATTTCTGGAACTGCAACTTTACTAAGACTTTCCTTCCAATTCCCCACCAAGGGACTCTAGCCCTGAGCCTTCCTCCTTCCCTGCTAACGGTTCCTCAGAGTGCTCAGAATGACTGCTTTGCCCCGGATGCACTGGCTGTCAGAGGTACAAAGCATTGAATGTCATAATGGAAGAATATCTTCTAGTCCATCCCTTCATTTTACAGAGAAAGAAATCAAGGCTCTTGCCCAAGATCCCAGAGACTGAATGGCAGAGCTGGGGCCCAGGACCTCAGTCTCCTGACTCTCAGACCAGGGCTTTATATACTACACTCTCCACAATGGAATCTCTTTGTGATGAAGGGACTGGACAAAGATGACCCAAATCTTATAGTATGATTATATTTGCTCTTCCTGATGGGTAATTCAGAGCATGTGTAGACATTTCCTGCTTGTTTTCCAACCAACATGTGGACCATAGGTAACCTATTTTTAGCTTTGAGTGACTGATCATGTTTTCTAGCTGGCTAATAGAAGAGCAGATGATTAAGGAGGTCCTGAGTCAGAGTTCTGTGTATGTATAAAAACAGCAATTTTCCAATCTTCTGGCATCTTTCTGACATAGACTGAAGCAAAAACTTCTGTGAAAAGCTAAGTGTGGTGAAGGCTTCCCTAGCTCCCTCTCAATCATCATATGTCTTATAAGTACATGAAACCCCTGTGTTTCTTTTAAATTTATGCTTTCTTTATATTAAATGAATGATAAGTCCAAAGTAGATTCATGCAAATAACTGGATGAGTTCAGGAGACCCAGAGCAGTCATTAGAGGTCCCACCAGCAAACAACCAAAGTCAATAGCAGACTCCATTGGAATTAATAGCAGCTGCTTACCAAATGCTTAATTAAAATGTATGTACATAATTAAAACTTTCTCTTAAAATGAGGCTCTTATCCAAGTTGCTCTCCTCCTGGGAAGTGGTACAATGTTTTTACACAAGAGATTAGCTGAAAAAAAACTTTTTAAAATAGTTTTTTTAGAAAAAGAGATTAGCTGAGCTTTCTTATAAGGAGCCATATACTATGAGTAAAGGGAATTTCTTTAGATGAGAGTTGCTGCCCAAAGCAAAGGATGACAATTCATCTACCATTATAGAATCGTTGCTTTAAAACTGAAGGGACTTTAATCCAATTAGGGATATGAACTCTTATATAATTTGCTCCAGGTCACAGTGGCAGTCAATATGCATTTATTAAGCACACTAGATACCAGGCATTGTGCTAAGCACAGGAGATACAAATAAAAGCAAAAAAAAAAAAAAAAATACAGTCCCTGCCCTCAAGATGCTTACATTCTAATGGGGAAGACAGCTTCCCCATTGTTGTGATATGGGAGCCACCTGCCAGTGGCTGCTGGAGGTCTAACTCAGACCTGTAGAATGGATCTCTTCCTATGAGCGGATGATGATACAAAGAGGCCGAGAAGCAGTTGCCATTCTCTGACCTCTCCATTGAGAAGCCATTGTTTTTCTGCGACCTCTCTCCTCTTTCCTCTTGCTTCTGATTTATTTCATTCCCGGTCTACAAGCAACACCTGTGTCAGCAAAGGCTGCCCCAAAACTCCTTCAGATGCTCTGATTCATAGCTGTGGAGGCTCTTGGAGAATTGACCTGACCCTTGACTTAGGCATGGTCCTTAACACCCCATTATATTATATATATGTATTATTATTATTATTATTATTATTATTATTATTATTATATTCCCCAACTATGCAGGTCCAAGAAGTATACAGGGTGGAATCTGGAAGTCACTCTAGGGAAACCAAGAAAGACCTTCTAGATCTAACTGGAATTTAAGTTGAGACATGAAGGAAAGAGAAATAAGGAAGGTCTGGCAAGCCATAGGAATCCAGGAGTTGGCATCTAGACTTAGTCTCACAGCCACCTCAGTATTAATGTCTCAAAGAGCAAGGAGTGGTCTTTATAAGGACCCTTGGATCTCTCACGTACTGGAAACAAAAAACAAGGATTCATCCAGGTACTGATGATGCCTTTGGACATGAAATTGGTAGAACTAGGACTTGGAACTTAACTAATTTGAGCCTGTTCCCCAAGTATATACCAAGATGGTGTAAGGAGTAGCATGCATTCAAGGTTTAGAAGGGAGAAATGTTTGTTCTTGTTACACTTGAATTAAATATTCCTTTGTAGAAGTTAATGCTAAATTGTTTAATAGAAGTGGGGGTTAGTCACTGGTCCAACTAGTCCAGCCCTCTCCTCCAATTAAAATCCTCTTCTTCCAAACTTCCCAATCAATGTCATGAGCATCACTACCCTTCCAGTCCCAGGTTCACAATTTCCATAACATTCTTGATTCTTTTTTCTCACTTGATCTACATATTCAGTTTGTTGCCAAATCTTGTCATTTCTACTTCTAACAAATGGGGAGAACACATGACCCCCTAATATAATGGGGAACTGAGATAATTAAGCTGATTGCAATAGAGGAAAGATACGCTCAAGATACCCTAGCAATCTAATGGGAAGCTATAGATATTCACTCTTGAGAAAGCAGGGCCAGAGTTTGTGATCCATGAAGACTGCATATATGCTAGGCCACCATTATTAAGAGGCAAAGAGAGGGAGCAGAGTATTCCAGGCCTTCTGGTCACTACAAAGGAAGGAGATGAGGGCTGGTCTGAGGAAATGCTAGTAGGCCAGAGTTGATGGAAAGCAGAGCTTGTGGAGGGAAGTAAAGTATAGACTAGGGTTTTATACACACACACACACACACACACACGTATGTATATATATATACACACATACATATTCATATATACATACATATATTTTATATGCCTTTATATATACATATATATATATATATATGTATATATGTGGTGAATGGCAGAACTGGAATTTGAAAGCAAGTGCTCACACTTACTTCATTTAACCATGTTATCACAAAGGCGTATGCTGAGGAAGAAAACATTAAACTCTTGTTAAATAATAAACAACTATGCTTAGCACCTCAGGGGGCCACTAAATAGTAATTTTGCCATTATAGAAAAAATAAATCTTTCATTTATTTTTTTTCCTTCTTTACAACTGAAGCATTTGTCCTTCTACCATATGGTCTGGGTACAGCATAACAGGCTTTCCTTCAGTAATCAACTGTCAGTACAAAGCCCAGCCAAAATCAGACTTTCTGCTTGAAATCCCACATTAACATCTGCTGAGATATAGGTGATAATGGAAGGAAATTTCCTTTTCATTTGTTGCTAATTACTGCCACAAATTCCAGAGTGACTTCGAGTGCCAGGTTGAGCAGGTCACCTATGGCAGCCAAATGGCATGGTGGATGGAGCACTGGGCTTCGAGTCATAGAGAACAGTTCCAATACTAGCTGATTGATTCTGGACAAATCACTTAGCCTCTGTTGTGTCAATTTCCTCTACTACAAAATGGGAATAATCACAGCACATGACTCCTAGGATTGTTGTCAGGGTCAGAGTAGATAATAGTAAAGCTTGTTTCCTTCCCTTCTCTGAGAGCTCGCTCTTAGAATAATGGGGTTAAAACCTATAGTCTGTGTGGATTGGTCACTTGGAACAGGGGTATACTCGGTGATGCTGCAGAAACAATTAATTTATAGCCGGCTGATTTCCCTGCTTCTTACAACTCATAAGAAAGCCAGCTGGCATTGTATTAATTAAATAATCAGCTACAGAGTACAGTGAACCTTTGGCCACCAGAGGGCATTTACCATACAAACAGGCTGCAACCCATCCAAAGCTTACACAGCTCTTCATGCAAAGGAGCAAGCCTCATTTCATAGTGATCAAATCCAGCTATATTATGAATATATTTAATTCAATATGAATAATATGAAATGCTTTTCAAAATGCTTTTCTAAAGTCTAAGTAAACTATAGCCATGTTTTTGTTGTTCGGTAATTTTTCAATGACCCCATTTGGGGTTTTTTTGGCAAAGATAATGGAATGGTTTGCCATTTTCTTCTCCAGTTCAATTTACGGATGAGAAAATAGTCCGACAGGGGGAAGTGATTTGCCCAGGATCATACAGATAGTGGCTGAGGTTGTACTTGAACCCAAGAAGGAGTCTTCCAGACAGCCTTTATCACACTACTTAGTTGCCCTCTAACAGAGCTAGATGAGTTCCATTCATAAAGGGCAAATGGGTACTTCTTATAATTTATTTGTTGGGTAGCACTTACCACAGTAACCTATTTAAGTAGGCACTTAGTAAATGTTAACTGCTTGCCTGGTAGGTGTAAGTTCCCTATTGTGATTTTTGTTTATAGAAGAGATAAATCCTGGTGACTACTGCTCCAGATTACAGTTCCTTCTCTCCTGGAAAGCTTCAAGGATACACAGGTTTCTCTCAAGGGAACTCCACCCAAGCTTCTTCCAAGCCTCCATCTTTGAAAAGTAATATGTCCTCTCTTGGTGTGCTTCTGCAACTGCTCCTCACCCCTGGAGGCCACTCTTCGTAGAAGTTCTGTAACTGTTTCTCCTCCATGTGAAATTCTGCCTTCCCCAAATTCTTTGTTTCCTTTGAAGTGCTAAGCCAAGGGCCAGTTTAAATGTGTGAGCATCATCAAGGTAGTGTTCACCTCAGTGGTCCTCATCGTTTTGTAAGCCTGTAACCATGGACTTTATTATCAGTGCCGGTATGATAGAGGTTTCTCTTGGGTGATTTTCAAAATAACATCTTACAAACTGAGAAAAAAAAAAAGGCATAAACCAAAGGGACAAGTACCCATGACTAAGTGATGTCACAACTTTTAGTGAATTCACCTTGTAAAGGATGTTATATACTTTATTCAAATGAGAATAAGAGGGAAAAAAGATGCTCCCTTTGAGCATCTCCTGTGCATCATTCTTAGGCATGCCCATTGCAACGACGAAGAATAGCGAGAGATCTTGAAAAGTTCAATCTTATTTAATCCAATGTACAAGCTCTAGATTCCTCTTGTCCTTGGACCTATTTACTGACCAGAAAAGATCATATTCAGAGGAAGGTTTTTTGGTTCCTGACCCTTATACAATCTTTGTGAAAACTGCCCTAAGGAGAAGGAAAGGGAAAGGATACAATAGGAAACTTAGTCAATGCAAAAACAAAGATATCAAGAAAAAAAATATTTTTATAGTTTTATTCTGAATTTAAGAAACAAAACAAGCATTCCCTAGCATAATAAAATAGAAAAAAATATGATTTTATATGAAAATGCAAATTAGATACAACTTGCTACTCCTTTTAAATCTATAATAGTAGTCTTGTACCATTTTTCCTCCTTGTTTTCTTTCCCTCATCCTCCCCCTGCCTTAGAAATGGCTACTGTTAGAAACAAATAAATGTGTGTGTACATAAAATTATTCTATACATACTTGTGTTTATCATTTTGTAATCTGGATTTAGATAGCATCTTCCTTCATCTGTCCATGGATATTTTGGGGGTATTTTTAATAGTCAAAATGACTTAGCCACTCAAAAGTTGTCCTTAAAATGATATTGTTATTAATGTATACAACACTTTCTTGGCTCTGCTTAGTTCTTCATTATTTCATGCAAGTCTATCCATGCTTTTCTAAAATCATGGAGTTCATCATTTCTTTCTTTTATGTCCTATTAGCTATTTTTATCAATGACTTTAAATGAAGCTAAAATATATATCTTAAAATATATGGATGACATAGAATTTGGAAGGACAGATAATTAGTGAATAAGCAAAAAAAGACCCAAGAAACTCTTGGAAGTTTAAATGGGTCAAGGGATAAAGTCTAATGTGGAGTTTAAAAATAATTAAAGAATTTTTTAAAATTTGAATAAATGATGCATCAATTACATTAAAGATTTTAATTGACTATAAGTTCAGTGTAAGAAATGTGATGTTCAAAATGGACTACATAAAGTGTAAGCTTATCATTTCATACAGGTATTGTGCTGTATGAATCAGCACCATCATACACCACAATTTGTTCAGCCTTTCTCTAATATCTTTGCAATTCCCAGTTCTTTGCCACACAAAGGCAGCTCCTATAAACATTTAGATCATATAGATTCTTTTCCTTTTTCCCTACTCACCTTGGGGAACAAATTTAGTAGTGGTATTGCTGGGTCAAAGGGTATATAAGAACTTTCCCTTTTAATTGAAGTCCTCTTCTTCTGAACTTCCCAGTGACTGTCATGGAAACTGCCATCCTTCCAGTCACCCAGGTTCACAATCTCAATATTATTTTTGATTCCTTTCTCTCATTTGATCCACATATCCAATTATTTGCCAAACTTTGTCATTTCTATCTTCACAATTTCTCTGGCAGGGCCTTTTATCTCTACTCACACAGCCAGTTCCCTGGTTTAGTCCCTTGAAACTTTTTCTTCTGGACTATCACAATTAGTTCCTGATTAGTTTCCCTGCTTCAAGTCTCTTCCAAATCCAATCTTATAGCTGCCAAAATGGTTTCCCTAAAGCACTGTTTTGATCATGTCATCCCCTGGCTCAGTAAACTGGGGGAGGGGGTCCTTCTATTATTCTATATTAGCTATTTTATTCATTTTTCATCTCTGGGGAGGTAGTCCAGTCTGTAATCCAACCCTGAAACCCATCCTCTGTAGAGGTCTCGAGCAGTTTCACCTTACCATGCCCTGTCAGAAATCTCCATCATGTGTCGCCATCTTCAACGGTGAGATGAACCAAATCAGTTCCAATAGAGCAGTAATGAACTGAACCAGCTACACCCAGGGAAAGAACTCTGGGAGAGAAGGAACACTGGGAATTGAATGTAAACTGTTAGCACTACTGTCTATTTACCCAGGTTACTTATACCTTCAGAATCCAATACTTAACGTGGAACAAGAAAATGGTATTTACACACACATATTGTATCTAGGTTATACTGTAACACATGTAAAATGTATGGGATTGCCTATCATCGGGGGGAGGGAGTAGAGGGAGGGAGGGGAAAATTTGGAAAAATGAATACAAGGGATAATGTTGTAAAAAAATAAATTACTCATGCATATGTACTGTCAAAAATTATAATTATAAAATTAAAAAAAGAATGGTTAATTAAAAAATAAAAATAAATAAATAATAAATGAATAGATTAGATAGATAGATAGATAGATAGATAGATAGATAGATAGATAGATAGATAGATAGATGTAAATAAAAAGAAAAAAAAAAAAAGAAAGAACTCTGGGAGACTATGAACCACTACATAGAATTCTCAATCCCTCTATGTTTGTCCACCTGCATTTTGGATTTCCTTCACAGGCTAATTGTACACTATTTCAAAGTCTGATTCTTTTTGTATAGCAAAATAATTGTATGGATATGTATGCATATATTGTATTTAATTTATACTCTAACTATTTAACATGTATTGGTCCACCTGCCATCTGGGGGAGGGGGAAGGAGGGGAAAAGTTGGAACAAAAGGTTTTGCAATTGTCAATGCTGAAAAATTACGATGCATAAATCTTGTAAATAAAAAGCTATAAGAAAGAAAGAAAGAAAGAAAGAAAGGAAGGAAGGAAGGAAGGAAGGAAGGAAGGAAGGAAGGAAGGAAGGAAGGAAGGAAGGAAGGAAGGAAGGAAGGAAGGAAGGAAGGAAGGAAGGAAGGAAGGAAGGAAGGAAGGAAGGAAGGAAGGAAGGAAGGAAGGAAGGAAGGAAGGAAGGAAGGAAGGAAGGAAGGAAGGAAGGAAGGAAGGAAGGAAGGAAGGAAGGAAGGAAGGAAGGAAGGAAGGAAGGAAGGAAGGAAGGAAGGAAGGAAGGAAGGAAGGAAGAAAGAAAGAAAGAAAGAAAGAAAGAAAGAAAGAAAGAAAGAAAGAAAGAAAGAAAGAAAGAAAGAAAGAAAGAAAGAAAGAAAGAAAGAAAGAAAGAAAGAAAGAAATTCCAGTCATGTCCCTGAGGTTAAATTTTCCCTATAAAGTCTGCTCATGGGTCATCCATTGCCAGTGCCTTACTTTGGGTCGGTCTGCCCTAGCACTCTGACTCATAGTGCCTTTGTCCTTATTCCTCCCCAATGCCGCGGGGTATCTCTCCTAACTCCAGTATGCTCCTCAACCCCACTTCTCCTCCTTATAACTAACTCTTACGGCAGGATTTAGCCTGCCAACTAAAGGCGCGGCCCAACCTCATGGGATGCTCCCTTTCCACTGGGTAATTTTGAGCTCCACTGAGGAATGTGTCCTTCATACGCTCTCCCACTCTATATTTACCATTCCTGATATCTAATATGTCCCTTCGGTAGTCTGTAATCTCTTCCCTATATAAATCTACCTTTTGCCAGAGAGAACGCCCATTGTGCGTTCCTCACAAGACCGAGCCCCAACTTTTGGTGCTTATCTCATCTGGTGTCTACACCACATCATCTAATTATCCCATCATGAAGATCAACTGTGACGGACTTGGCTCCCATCCACTAGGGAGACTGGATGTGGATCACAGCTGAGTATTTTCACTTTTTTGTTTGTTTGTTTGTTTTTTCCTTTCTCCTGCTTTTTTTCCCCTTTTGATCTGATTTTTTTTTTTTTTTTTTTTTTTTTTGGTACAGCATGGCAAATATGGAAATAGGTTCAGAGGAATTGCCCCTGTTTAACCTATATCAGATCACTTGCTGTCTTGGGAAGGAGGGAAGAGAGGGAGAAAATTTTGAAACACAAAGTTTTGCCAACGTGAATGTTGAACATTATCTTTGCATGGATTTGGAAGGCAAGAGCTGGTTTTGCTTTTCCCCCTCATCCCCTAACACTTAGAACAGGGCCTGGCATTTACTGATGTTCAGGGATGCCCGTGGAAGAGGGAGGTAGAGACTGTAAGTCAAATACCGAGGTCCAGCTTCCTAGACAAAAAGTCAGTAGCTTGTGGAGACGGCGCAGATGTGTGGCTGAAGAGGGACTTTTAAGAAACTAGGGAATTACAACTTGGGGCAAAGCCACCCTATAGTGGGAATCCGGCCTCCTTCCTTCCTCCCCCCATGCCTGAACCAGGTGCTTGTCCAGGACTGCTGGGGTATGAATTCAGAGTAAGGGGACAGGACAACCTTCTCTCAGAGTCTCGGAAGGCTCTGGGATCTCTATTCTCTCAGGCATATAAACACAAAATCCGTTCCGAGATCCCGAACTACATTTCCCAGAAGGCCTTGGCTGCGGGAGACGGAAGTAGACTGTTTGCCTAGATACAGGAGCGGTTGCCATGGCAATACCTGCGGACCTGAGGGACCCGCAAGGATGGAGGGAGGAAAGCGATTTCTCACGTGATTTCCGCTTCCTCCTACAGTTCCTCGTGCTGTTTTTCGCTTCTCCGGGTCGCTTCTGAGCTTGGGGAGACACAGAGGAGTATGGGGACGAAGCCGCCGCTGAGCTGGGAGGTTAGCGGCCCGCTTGCGTCCCTTCCCGGCCTGAACCTCCTCATCTCCTTCCTTCCCATTCCCTGTCTTCCCCTTCCCCTCCCCCACTTCCATTTTCGAAAATGGGAGCTTTCCCTCACCCATCATTTCGGGTTTTCCCCTTCTTTCCCCTTTCCTTCCGCTTATTCCCTATTCTCATTCCCCCTTTCCCCCCCCCCTTTTCCCTCCTCCCCTTCCTCTTTTATTTTCGGCCCCTCCCCCTTCATTCCCTCCCCTCTCCCTCTCTCCGCCCCTCCCCCTTCTCTCCGCCCCTCCCCCTTCTTCCTCCGTCTTTCTCTTCCCGAGCTCGCCCTTTTTCCCCCTCCCCTCCCCCACACTCCTTTCTCCCCCGCCCTCTCCCACACACCTCCCTCTCTACCTCCTCCCACCGAGCTCCTTTCACCCCTCCTCCTCTGACTCTAGAGCCTCCTTTTCCTTCCTCACTTTCTTGCTTTTTCCCTTAAGTTCCTTTTGCCCTCTTCTCCCTACATTCCTCTCCATTCCCCTCTTTTGAGGTGATTGGGCCCGGTCAGCAGCTGGGGGGGATCCGAGGGAAGCTGGTACCCAGACGGCTCGTGTCCCTGCCTTCCATCCACCGCCTTGCCCCTCCCCCCTCCCCCGCACGCCTCCCCGCCGAGGCGTTCCCGTGTTCCTTTCCCCCTGCGCCTGGCCCTGTCCAGGCCGACCCGTCACTCTCCTACTTTGACCTGACTTTGTCCCTCTCCAGCGTCAGCGCAGCATTAGTGGGGGCAGCTCTACATCCCATCAGTCCGCGGATATTTACTAAGCGCCTACTCGGTGCTGGGCACGTGCTGCCCGGGGTGTCTCGTTTTGCCGGTTTACTTTGTGGGGGAGGCGGGATGTAAATGACTGCAGAAAAATAGAGGTGTGAGACGGAAGGTGGTCTGGGGGCGTAGGGGACCGCTCAGGAAGACGCCTGGCCTCCGGTGGGATCTTTGAGGGGCGGGCTGGAGGCAGGGATCATTATGGGGAGCTATAGAGGCCGAAGTGCTTCTGGGGCTAACAAGAAGCCCCCGGGAGCGCTTGGAGTGGGCGGGTGGCTTGGTCGGAACCGGAGAAAGATCGTTTGCCGAGAATTGGGCGATGGGGGCGCTCGCAGACGCGCCCCCCCCCCCCCAAGAAATAATCCGGGCCTGAGGTGGTGAGGGCCGGAACTATGTGGCGCAGGAAGAGAACTGTACGTGTTATTCAGACTCAGACGGAAAGGACGGGCCTTGCCCCAGGGTGGGGGTGAGAGGGGGCGCGGTGCTGGGCAACGGAGGGAGGGGAGGCTGGGCTGTGATAAGAAAGGGGGGGGAAGGGGCGAGGCAGAAGGAATCCCTTCAGCTTGTTTGCTTATGTTGAGTTTAAGGTGTTTACAGGGCGTTCAGTCCGAGATGTCCGAAGGGCGGCTGGAGATCAAGGTCGGTGACCTGCTAGGAGGTGAAGGCTGTAGATCCGAGGTCACCGATGTGGAGGAGATAACGGAATCTAGGGGAGCCAGTGCTACCACCAAGCCAAGCAGTATAAAACTGGGATGGGGGCGGGCAATCCTATGCCTGTTTTGTGTGACCTGCAGTTTAGGGATGGTTTCTAAAGATGCAAACACAGTTTTATTTTAAAACATAAAAATGCTGTCTAGCTCACCTGTTGTACAAAAACAGGATTTGTCCTTCAGCCATAGTTTTCTGTTCTGTGATGTAGATGAAGAAGAGGAGCCAGAACAGTCTTGAAGATATCTATGGGCAGCATCCATAGCTGGGATGAAAATGCAGAAAAGGAGACAGAAAAAGCCGTCAAATAGAAAGAACCCCTGTAGAGTGTGCTGAAGAGAAGAGTGACAGGGACAGGCTGCCAAGAGATGGGGGATAGGATTGGGGGAAGGAAATTCCCCCTTAGCCTATCAAACTCTGCCCTTGATTACTCTTAGCATGTTTTTCCTCATCTTCTGTTCACTAATCACTGAACAAAGCTCACCACAGTTCTGACTGGGCACAGTGCAAATTCACTTTATCTGAACCCCAGTTGGGCCCTCAGTGTTTATTCCTCCCTAATTCCCTATTTCACTCCTCACCAGTGTGTTCAAAATTTTCCTTTCCCTCTTCAGGCTTCTCATACTCCACTTCCAAAGTAATTTCTTACATTATAGAGAAAATAGAGGCCATAAAAACTGAGGAAATGAGCTCCTCTGCTTTTCACTTCAAAATTCCCTGACACTTTCTGTTCCTTAATCCTAATCTGACAAGCCCTTCACATGTGCACTTGTTGCATCTTCAGCCATCCTATTTTAACCTTTTAGTGATTTCTTAATTGCTAAATCTAATGGCTTTTTCCCAGTCCTTATCCTTCTTGACCTCTACAGTCTTGGACACTTGTCTTTGCTATCTTTCCGTTGGATGCTCTCTGCTTTATAGGTTTTTGTGACACTGCAGTCTCTGGATTCTTCTACCTGTCTGAACACCCCTCAGTCTTTTGTACTGGATCTTCATCCAGGTCACAGCCACTGATTGTCCCCTGAGGCTCTGTCCCGGGCCCTCTTCTATTTGTTGATGATATTATCTCATTTGGTGAGCTCAGCTTCCATAAATTCAATAATCAGAATTATAGTCTCTTTGCTAATGATGCCCAGACCTATATATTCAAACTCTTTGTTCTGAGCTTTAGCCTCATGTCACAAACTGTCTCTTAGATATGCAATGCCCCGTAAGCATCTCAGATCAACATGTCCAGAAAAAGAACTCTTCATTCCCCCCTTCCATCATAGCTTTTTTCTCTTCTCTCCTTGCCCATTACTGTTGAAGGTAACAGTGTCCTCTCAGCCTATAAGGAAATATCATTGTTATCTTCAGTTTCCCCACATATCTAATCTATTATAAAAATCTTGACCTTGACCTCTGCCCCCTTTCCTTCATTAACAGAGCCACAATCCAGACTAACAGAAGCCTTCAAAGTTGTCTCCTGCCTTTTCCTATTACAATCCATCCTTCACTCAGCTGCCAAGATGATTTTCTTAAATCAGCATTAGAGCTCATTCAATGAATTTCAGTGTTACCCTGTTACCTAAAGGATCAAATATAAAATGCTCTATTTAGCCTTCCCTCTAAGATTACTCCCTCTCATCTACATCACATATATCTTATATGTCCCTAGTTATTTTTCCTTTAAAAGTCTTCACAACCTAGCCTCTTCCTGTCTATCTGGTATTATACCTCACACCCCCTCACATACTCTGCGATCCAGAAATGTACTTTATAAGCCAAAAAGAGATAGATAGATGTGAGCTGTTCGTATTGTGTTGTCACATGATTCAAAATCCATTATAAACTGAGACACAGTACAGATATTTTACAGACATTTGATGTAGAACATTCTGAAGCCTGAATACTGAGAACTGGTCCCTGGTTCCTGATTCTTTTAGATCTCACAGATCCATGGGAGAGCTGGTCCCTGGTTTGGCACAAATGTATTTGATATTTCAGGAATCAGTGACATTCAAGGATGTGGCTGTGGAGTTTACCCAGGAGGAATGGGATCACCTGAACCCTTCCCAAAAGGAATTGTACAGAGATGTGATGCAGGAGAACTATAAGAATCTGGTATGCTTAGGTAAGGACAGATTCCTCCCACAAAACAAAATCAGTCCATTGAAACTCATCTTCATTCTTTACCAAACAAAAATATTTATTTAGCTCTTGTCCCCAGGCATACATAGACCAGAGATTACTACTGGTTTTGTAACAGAGTATTTATGCTACCTCCTTCCAGATGAAAAGTCTTTGTTTTTTATTGCTATTGCATTGATTATATTTCCCCTGATAATTCATAAAATCTTATATCTGGAGCTTGATAGAACCTTTATACATACCATTATACATATGAAGCAACTGAGTCTGACCTGAAGCCAGATCATTCAGACTACAAATACGGTGTTAATCTTAAAAGACCCCAGGTCCAGCTTCCTTCTATATGGACCCACTATAAATACCTGAAAACATGAAAAGCATCCAGTGCTAGCTTTTTTTTTTTTTTTTTTTTTTTTTTCCTGAGCTCAGACCCATTCACCTATACTTACTGGAAAAATAATATAAAGCATATTGAAGGGTTCTTTTTAATAATGATCTGGACCTCCATAGTAAGCCACTTTTCCCCAAAAACAGAGGTGTTGGGATTAAATTCTGAGATTCTTTTTTCTCACCAATTTCCCATTTTCAATGAGCAGGACTTGCAGTTTCCAAGCCCGAAGTGATTTACCATCTAGAGCAAGGGGGAGTGCCATGGAGGGCTGAAGAAGAAGTCCTAAGATGGAGTTGCCCAGGTGAGTGAATAGAAATCAGGTACAGGTGGTATTGCAAACAATAACTTAACTTAGCTTGGTTATTTAGGATTGATTTAAATCAACTTAAACTTTAGGTCTGGTGGTGGTTTTTACATTTTTATGGTTGTTTTCTTATTTATTATTATTTATAAATAATAATTTATTGTTATTATTTATCCCTTTCCCTCTCCAATCCAGTGAGACATCATTTAACTGAATATTTATTAAATGAATAGTATGTGCCAAACATTATTGTTGGGTAATGGGGACAGAACAAAAATGAAATTGTCTCTATCCTCAAGAAAGTTTTTAAAGTTTTATTGATGTCTTATGTTACCATATCTCAATCACCAAGAGACTTACAACAAAGGAAAAGCAAAACATTAAGAAAAATATGAACTAAGATATCGGCCACCTATGATTACATATTCATCATTCCATACCTTATTCCCTTACCTCTCCAGTGAAAAGATAAATACATGTCAATACTTCTTCAGCCCTGTGTTGTAATTGTATAGTATTCAATTTCCTTTGATTCTTTCTATATACATTAGTAGTCTTCATAGCCATTGTTTTTCTAATTCTGTTTACTTTGTTCTACATTATTTAATGTGGGTGTTCTTATGTTTCTCTGCATTCTCATATTTTGTTTCTTAAAACATGGTCATTTTTCCATGATGTGCTTAGACTACATTTTGCTTGAATATTCATTCCCCAACTAAGTGGATACTCACTTTATTTTTAGTTCTTGCTACTACAAAGAGTGCTTCTATGGTCAGGTTATGACAATATAATAAAAACATTGATAACTACTTTTATGAATTTTTAGGTTTAGTGCCTACCAATTAGACTACCAAGACTTTATGGAACAGGACAAAATAATAAAACAAAACTTTTGGAGAGTCAGAAGATCTAGAATCTGAAGGGAAGTAATAGAAATATAGAAATATTTAAAATAAAGAAGAAATAGCACTCCCCTATCTCAAATTAAGTTACTTTTTTCTAAGTTTCTTCATTATGTTTCTTTTTTCTATTTGTATCATTCATCCATTTAGGATTTAGACTTACTCTAGTGTGAAGTATAAGTTTAATTCCTTTTGCATTCAAACTACTATTCATTTTCTTTTAAAAATCTTTTTTAAAAAATTTCAATAGTTTTCTAATTTTCCAAAAATATGTAAAGATAGTTTTCTATATTTATTTTGGTAAGAGTTTGTATTCCATATTTTTCTTCTCCCCCTCCCCCCTACCTCCACCAAATAGCAAATAATTTGATATAGGTTAAATATGTGCTGTCCTTTTAAACACATTCCCATATTTGTCATGTTGTGCAAGAAAAATCAGACCAAAAGGGGAAAAAACGTGAGAAAGAAAAAATATATAAAAACAGAAAGATGGAAAAACTATGCCTCAATCCATATTGGGTCTCCATAGTTCTCTCTGAATACAAATGGTACTTTCCATTTTAAATCTGTTGGAATTGCCTTGAATCACCACATTGTTGAGAAGAGCCAAATCCATCACGTTACCATCACATAACCTTGTTGTTACTTGTATAATGTTTTCTTGCTTTTGTTCACTCATCAGTTCATGTGAAAATCTTTCCAGGCTTTCCTGAAATCAGCCTGCTTATCATTTTGTATAGAACAATAATATTCCATTACATTCATATACCATAACTTATTCAGCCATTCCCCAGTTGATAGATATCCACTCAATTTCCAGTTCCTTGCCACTACAAAAGGGCTGCTACAAACATATTTGCACCTGTGGGTCCTTTTCCCTCTTTCATGATCTCTAGGATACAGACCCCATAATGAGACTACTGAATCAAAGGGTATACCCAGTTTTATAACTCTTTGGACATAGTTCCAAATTGTTCTCCAGAATGATTGGGTCATTTCACAACTCCACCAACAAAATATTAGTTTCCCAGTTTTTCCACATTCCCTCTAATATTTATCATTTCATGTCATCTTAGTCAAACTGAAAGGTATGAAGTGGTACCCAGAGTTGTCTTAATTTGTACTTCTCTAATCAGGAATTATTTAGAGCATTTTTTCCTGTGATCCAAAATAACTTAATTTCTTCCTCTGGAAATTGTCATATAGTACATATTCTTTGACCAGTTATCAATTAGGGAGTGACTTGTATTATAATTTGTTTAATATGATAATAAATATTTTACCTTTTTTCATTTATTATATTTTCCCAGTTACATGCAAACAATATTTTTACATTTGTTTTAAGATTTTTGAGTTCTAGATTCTCTCTTTAATCCCCACTCACAATTAAGAAACCACATATGAAGTTATGTAAAACATTTCTATGTCAAATTGTGAAAAAAAAAAAAAAAATCATCTCCTACCCTAATGGAAACAAAAATCCTTAAGAAAAATTAAGTTGGGGACAGCTAGATGGCGCAGTGGATAAAGCACCAGCCTTGAATTCAGGAGGACCCAAGTTCAAATCTGGTCTCAGACACTCCTAGCTGTGTGACCCTGGGCAAGTCACTTAACCCCAGCGTCAGGGAAAAAAAAAAATGAAGAAAAATTAAGTTAAAAAGAAAGAGAAAAAGAGAAAAATAAAGAATGCTTTGATCTGTATTCATACACAATCAGTTCCTTCTCTGGCTGTAGATAGGATTTTTCATCATGAGTCCTTCAGAGTAGTTGTGGATGATCATACTATTGAGAATAAGAAAGTCATTCACAGCTGGTCATCCCAGAACATTGTTGTTACTTTGTATACAGTACATTTCACTTTGGTCATGGAGGACTTTCCAGATTTTTTTTCTTTCCCTAAGAGAATCCTGCTCATCATTTCCCAGAACAATTAATATTCTGTCACAAACATGTACCACAGTTTATTGAGCCATTCCCCAATTGATGTTCATCCCCTCAATTTCTAATTTTGTTTTTGTCCTGAGAAACAATTCTCTGTATATATTTTTAAAATGAGACCTTTATCAGAAACACTGGCTATAAAATTTTTTTCCCCAGCTTTCTGTTTCCCTTGTTTCCCTTCTAGTATTGGTTGCATTGGTTTTGTTTGTGCAAACCCCTTTTTAATTTAATGTAATCAAAATGACCCATTTTGCATTTCAAAATGTTCTCTACTTCTTTGACCGTAAATTCCTTCCTTCTCCACAGATCTGATGGGAAGACTTATCTTTTACTCTCCTCTTACTCTTGCCAAATTTCAAATTACCTGTTTTGAGGCACTGATTTTTTTTTTCTAGTTTTCAATCAGGATTGGATAGCTTTAATAACTGCTGCTTTTATTATTTTCCTCATAGAAATTCACCCTTTCTCTAATTTTTCTCCATAATGCCTTTTGTTATTCTTAAGCTCTTTCATATAAATTATTTTTACTTTACTAGCTATACCTGCATATGGACAATCAGTATTTTTATAGTTGTCTCTTATTATTGTTATTTCTGGTTTTTATAGTTTCCTTTATATGGGTCTTCTGTAGGTTTAATTAGAGAAATGCATGAAGGATTGGTTTATTCTGTCATTACTGTCATCATTTCTTTTCCTATAAATTTGTTTTAAAATTTTAAAGAACATACTATTAAAAGAGATGATTTTGAATGCTTAACATATATATCCTACTGTCTTGTTGAGCCATTTTCTTATTTTTGTTGAATCCCTAGGTTTAATTTTATAATTATATATAATAAGTGTACAATTATATTGTCATCAAATACAATGATTTAAACCTTTTCTTTAATTAAGCTTTTCTCTTTAATCTTCTTAATATTATAACAAGTGTGTTAAAACCATGTATAATAGCAATGATGAACTTCAGTGCCTTAGCTTTTATCCTTCACAAGCTAATCAGTATTTTACCACATTCCTGTGGGCAAGATATGAGATTTTGAATACAAAAATACAACAAGCACTTCCTTCTAGTAACTTATATTGGGAACAGAATGTGTATTCTTAATAGGAAGACTTTTAATAGCTTTCCATTACTGATCGTACCAATTTTTGTTTTTAAATCAATCCACTCCTATGCTTTTTAAAAATTATTTATAAGTTGGAGCTGTATTTTAATCAGAAATCTTTTCTGTACCTATTGATAGAAATTTTGGATTTAGCTATTTTCTTAGATATATCTTCCTTGATATAAATATTTTATCAGTATATGTGTTTTTTAATGTATGACTTTATCTTACTTGCAATCACTTTACTATTTTATTATTCACCAAACGATAAACACTAAAACATTTATTGGGGTCGCATAATGTGCCAGACACTTCTTGGCACTGGGGATACAAAGACAAACATGTAAACAGTTGCTTGCCACAAGGTGCTTACAATATTGCCAGAGGAGACAATTTGTGCATATGGAAGAATTATACAGAATAAATATAAGGCACTTTTTAGGGGAAGGTATTCACATCTAAGGTGGTACTTGAGCTAAGCTTTGAAGAAAGCTAAAATTTTGAGGTATAGGCAGGGATAGATTGACTCCCAGGCATGAATGATGGCCTATGCCAAAGCACAAGAGAAAGCTGGTTTAGCTGAAGCACATTAGGAAGGGTAGAAATGTCAAATTGGACAAAGTAGGTTGGAGCCAGATGGTGAAGGACTTTGAATGACAAACAAGAAAGTTTATATTTGATCTGGATGTGATAGGGAGCCACTGAAGTTTACTGAATAGATGAGTAATGTGGTCAGGCCTGCGTTTTAGAAAGATCACTTTGACAATTGAGTGGAGGTTGGACTGGAGTGGAGAGAAACTTGAAGTAGGGAGAACAATTAGGAGACTATTGCAATAGTCCAGGCTAGAAGTGATAAGAGCCAGATCTAGTATGGTGATTGTAAATGGAGAGAAAAGTACAAGTTTGAAAGATTTTGTAAATGAAGAAATGGACATGTACTGGATATATGAGGTGAATGAGAGTGAAACAGAGAGGTTCTAAACACTGGTGGTTAGGATAATAGTGTTGGTACCCATAAAAAGAGGGACATTTAAAGATGACTTTATGAGAAAAGCTGCCAATTTCAGTTTTGGACATGATGAGTTTGAAATGTTAATAAGACATTGAGTTAGAAATGTCAGTCCAGAAGCATTTTTCAAGCATTGCTATGTGTTGGATACTGTACTAAGTGTTGTAATATAATAAAAGACAAAAACTGTCCCTGCCCAAAAGGAGCACATAGTAATAAGAAAAAAGTGAAAAATGACCAAGTACATGTAAGATGTATGCAGTGAAGATGGAAATTTATCTCAGAGAGAAGATAATAGCTGTTAGAGAGACCTGGAAAAGCTTCTTGTAGAATGTGGTATTTGAACTGAATCTTGAAGGAACCAGAAGAAAGTAAGAGAAGTGAAGAGTGAGAACATTCCAGGATAGGAGACAGCTGATTCAAAGCAATTAGACAGGAAATAGAGTGTCATTTTTGAGGAATGGCAAGTAGGCCAGTGTTGTTGGATTGTCTCATGAATGGAAGGGAGGAAAATATAGGAATATAGGGAGAGGCCATGTCATATAGTGCTTTAAATGCCAAACAGAGGACTTTATATTTAATCCTAGAGTAAACAAGATCAAACTTGTAGTTGAGAGCAAATATAGTCAAAGCTTTAGGCACGGGTGATAGTTTTTTAATAAATTATATATGATACTTCAAATATGAATATTATTATTATTTATTTATAGTTTAAACTTTGCCAATCACCTTTTTTTGATGACTATATAACTAAGCATATAGTAAAAGTATAGAGAATAGATGGGGCTGGGGGGGAGGAGGAATGTTTATTTTTTTTTTCTTTTAGTTTTGGACAACAAGCCTGAAGGCAGTGGAACACCTCTAAACCTGATCATTTCACTGGAACGTTCAGCCCAAGAAAAGCACACAAGGCCTGGTCTCTCCACCTCTAAAGTAAGTAGAACTCAGGAATATGTTACCAGGTGAGAAGGGTACCATACTAATGCCAAAAAATTGAACCAAGTAAAAATAAACCAAAGGAAACTGCCCCTATAAAGTGAAAGGCCAGGAGTATAATAAATGTTAGAAGCTACAATCAGGAAGTAGTCTTTTTTCCTTCAATAGCAAGTTTCTGCACAAGACAAGTTCCATAAATTGATACACATAGTGTGTTAGATTATATTCCGACCCAAGTAAATGTAAAAGGGAATTTTTTCTAAAACTTTTGAATGTGATAAATATTTTCAGAGATAATTTAATTCTCATTGAACATCAAAATAATTTTGAGAGAAGTTCTATGAATATAAGAAAACCTTCAACCACTGTTCATTAATTATTACCATTAGACAACTCGGACGGGAACGAAATCCCATAAATGTAACGAATGTGGGAAGGCCTTCTGTAACAAGTCAGCACTCTCTCGACATCACCTTAGTCATACTGGAGAAAAACCTTATGAATGCTCTGAATGTGGAAAAGCCTTCTCGCGGAAAGCAGGACTTGCTCAACATCATCGTCTTCATACTGGAGAAAAACCTTACCATTGTCTTGTATGTGGGAAGACCTTCTCATGGAATGGCGAACTTACTCAGCATCAGCGTATTCATACTGGAGAGAAGCCTTATGAATGTAAGGAATGTGGGAAGAACTTCCGACAAAGCACACAGCTTACACAACATCGGCGTGTCCATACTGGAGAGAAACCCTATCGATGTAATGAATGTGGGAAGGCCTTCCGTCTGAGCACACAGCTTACTAGACATCATACAGTTCATACTGGAGAGAAACCTTATGAATGCAGTGAATGTGGAAAGACCTTCCGCCAGGGCACACAGCTGACTCAGCATCTTCGTATTCATACTGGAGAAAAACCTTATGAATGTAATGAATGTGGAAAGGCCTTCCACCTAAGCACATTGCTTATTCAACATCAGAAAATTCATACTGGAGAGAAACCTTTTAAATGTAATGACTGTGGAAAGGCCTTCCTCCAGAGCATGCAGCTTACTAGACACCAGAAAAGTCATACTAAAGAGAGATCTTATGAATGTAAAGAATGTGGGAAGGCTTTTTCTCAGAAAGCAGAACTAACTCTACATAAACGTGTTACTCATACAGGAAAAAAATCTTATGAGTGTAAGGAATGTGGGAAGGCCTTTCATCTGAGGACATTGCTTATTCAACATCTCTATGTTCATAGTGGTGAGAAACCTTATGAATGTAATAAGTGTCGAAAATCCTTCCATCGAAAGACACTACTTATTCAACACCAACGAATTCATATTGGAGAGAAATTTTATGAATGTCTTGAATGTGGAAAGTCATTTACTTGGAGTGGAGAACTTACTCAGCATCAGCGTATTCACACTGGAGAAAAACCCTATAAATGTAATCAATGTGGGAAGACCTTCCGACAGAGCACTCAGCTTACTCAACATCAGCGTATTCATACTGGAGAAAAACCTTATGAATGTAATGAATGCGGGAAGTCTTTCTATCTGAGCACACAGCTTACTCGACATCATACAGTTCATACTGGAGAAAAACCTTATGAATGTAATGAATGTGGAAAGACCTTCCGTCAGTGCACACAACTTACCCAACATCAACGTATTCATACTGGAGAGAAACCTTATGAATGTAAGATATGTAGGAAGGCCTTCCGCCTAAGCACAATGCTTACTCAACATCAGAGAATTCATACTGGAGAGAAACCTTATGAATGCATTACATGTGGAAAAACCTTCCGACAGAGCACACAACTTGCTAGACATCAAAAAATTCATACCGGAGAGAGATCATATGAATGTGGTGAATGTGAAAAAGCCTTCTCTCAGAAAGCAGAACTTGCCATACATAAACGCATTCATACTGGAGAGAAACCTTATGAATGTAATAATTGTGGAAAGGCCTTCCGTCTCAGCACACTGCTGACTCGACACCAGCGTATTCACACTGGAGAGAAACCTTACAAATGCAATGAATGTGGGAAAGCCTTCCGCCTGAGTACCCAGCTTATTAGACACAAGAGAATTCATACTGGAGAGAAACCCTACAAATGTAATGAATGTGGAAAGGCTTTCCGTCTGAGGGTTCTGCTTATTCAGCATCAGAATATTCATACTGGCAAGAAACCTTATAAATGTAATGAATGTGGGAAGGCTTTCCGACAGAGAACACTGCTTACTCGACATCAGAGAATTCATACAGGGGAGAAACCTTATAAATGCAATGTATGTGGGAAGACCTTCAGCCAGAGTGCACATCTTACCCAACATCAAACAATTCATACTGGGAAAAAACCTTATAAATGTAGTGAATGTGGAAAGACCTTCCGCCTGAGTGCATTGCTTATTCAACATCAGCATGTCCATACTGGTGAGAAACCTTATAAATGCAACAAATGTGGAAAGGAATTTCACAAGAGCATACAACTTAGAAGGCATCAGTGCTCAAGAGGAAATTTATGAATGCAGTGACTGTAAGAAATCCTTCACCATTTGATCATCTCCCATCCCATAATTCATACTAAATATAAACCCTGTGAATATAGCAAATAGAAAAGACTTCCGTGTGAACATTCATCGTCTTCAACATAATAGAATTATACTGAAGGTAAATCATATGAATGCAGCAATATCTTCTGTTAGGACACACATTTCTGTAGCCTCTCTAACCTCTTCAAGGAGTAGGCTGCTTAAGTGAGTGAGACACTTATGTCTCTGCTATCTAGGAATTCATAATTTGGCCCTACCTATTAGGCAGAAAGGGAGATCATTGTTTTATTGGAGAAGAAATGCTACTCATGTAGAGTTATATTGGTGTGATCTTGGAATATCCTAAGAGAATTCTTGAGTGTCAGCAAAAAGATAGACACTATGGATCAGATATGTATGTATGTATATAACTGCTAACTAATAGTGGAGTAGCAATATTGATTGGGATCAGCTCTATCTTATTCAATATATTGACAGTGTTAAAGGCTCCAAACCAGTCAATACCTGAATACCCTGATGAAGCATACCTCTTAATTAAAATTTTCAGAAAGATAAGAGGCCAAATGTAGTAGAAAGCTTCAAAAAACAAACACAGAAATATCCACCTCAAAAGCAGCTATAAGGAATTAAAATTTTAGTGACTTTTTAATGCCTGTGTAATAGAAGGATTCTCTGAGAAAAAAATTCAGTATGAACTGAATGTTTTCATTGCAGAAGTGAAATGAGGGAGGACATAATCAAAGAGCTAGGACCTGACCTCCTCAATGTCTTCTGATGTTTTCAAAAGTGATCTTGAAATACTGCTTTTTATGAGATGGAAGACATGAGGAACAGAACTGTTACATCAATAATCTCATGGAATCCTACAAAAAATAGTCCTCCAAAAAATTGGTGATCTGAGTATGCACGGATTATTGGACTTTGAAGGAAGAAACCTCAGAGAACTAAGGTAGATCAGTATACAATGCCATGAGTTCAAGATACTCTGAATGTGGCAGTTAATATCAGAAATTTATGAAGAATTACGCCAGCATCGTTAAACTTCTCAATGGTCTTGTTAGGTTATATGGTTAAAATGAATAGAAAGCAAGGGGACAATAAGCCCCAATGTGGCAAATTTTAGATATTGTTGGGATGAGAAATATGAGCAAGCTTTCAAACAAAAGTTATGCTTCATGTAATATCATATAGGCACTAATGTTGGTTTTTGCAAACATGAAGAAGTCCTTTGTTACATAATTGTGCCAACTTAGAAGTCCCGGAAATCATTTTATTCAAAAAGAGCAGTAGCAAACTAGAATCTACTGTATATGCTAATTGAGGACTTACTGAGTGTAAGACATTTTCGTATATAAATTGGAATTCTTGCCTATGAAATGACTTTTATAAGTATTCAAACTGTGTGGCTCCATTGCACAGAAAATAATCCATCAGCTTATATTTTTGTAAATGCTATATGATATATGTCTACCAGGGTTTAATATATGAAAACAGACTGGACTAAACGTCATTGGCTCCACCTACTTAAACAGTTTCAGCAAATGGCATTCCTTGAATGAATTTTATGGACTTAATTTAGCCAGGGGGTCCTAGTGGGAGTTGAAAACAATATACTCACACCTCCACTTTAACATCTGAGTTCAAAGGAGTGGAAGTCAAAAGGGAGTGGAAAACAAATTAATTTAAGCCTAGATTTCTATGGACTGGCTTAAGTATCTAAAAGTTTGATTCACAAATGACAAAATAATTCCTAAAGTTGTAAACCAGAAGAGCTGAGTTACCAGCCCTTAGAAAGGAGGCCACTGTGGTCCTGCCTTTCATTGAAGAACCAGAAGTTGGCCATCAGAACAATAATACAGTTTCATCATCGGTACCAGAAGAAGGCTAAATCACTGAGAGGAACAGCCCACATTTTGTCTGAAGAGTTCATTTTTTTTCAGCACTGTCACTCCTTGTTCTAGAAAGAATAGAGCTTAATTCCCTTTGTCTCCACTGATGTGGTGAATAGACTGCTGCTCTTAAAATCTGGAAAACTTGGGTTCAAATCCTGTCTCAGTCATTCACTAACTATGGGAGTCAAAGCAAATCACATAAACTCACTTAATCATACTTCATAAGCTACTTCTCCTTGATTCCTGTTCTTCATCCTCAAAGAGACCTCCATTCCCTCTACTCATCAATACTTTTTCCAGTCCATTTCCCTTTCTCAGATTCCATTTTCTACCTGTTTCAACCTCAACCCAGTAGTTAAGTCATCATTTCAATTCTACATTATCCCCTGCCTTACTGATTTATCCTATACATGGTTCTTTTGTCAAACCCCAGCCTTGTATTATTCCCACTGTCCACATACTTAGCAGTCACTGAAGGAAGTCTCATAGCTATGTTGACTTTAAATCCATGTTAACAAATTTCAGCTGGACCCTCATCATAGCAAGGCAGTCCTTTTATTGCTCCCCAGTATCTCACTCCTTATAGAAGCTTTTTTGATCTTTCTCTTTCTTCCTCAAATCCCATCTTTTCTACTTCTTTTGTCATCTGTGAATCTTATTTCTTTAATTGGAAAATGAAAGTCCTTCATTTCATTTTCTTCATCTCAGAAATCCTTGACATCATTGGCCCCTCTCTTCTTTTCTCTGTTTCCTACAAAGAGAAGGCCCTGCTTTCCAGAATCAATCCATCAATGTGTGTTTGATTCCATTCCCCTTTAAGGGGATTAAAGTTGCATTCTTAATCTCCTCTGTCCCTTAGCTGCTGGTTCCTTCCTGATTACCTTCAAGTGCTCAAGTCTGTCCTATTTAAAAAAAAAAAAAAAAGAAATCTTTACTAAATCCTATCAGTCTCTTAAACTATTATCCTATATCTCTTCCCTTTCTCAGCCATTCCTTGAAAAATTGTCTATACTCATTGACTCCATTTCTTCTCCTCTTACTCTTTAATCTTTTTTACTTCATCCCTCAACTAAAATTTCTCTCTATAATTCTAATCTCCTAATTGTCAAGTCTGATAGATCCACAAAACCTATTTATTGCATTTGGCTCTTCTAACAACTTTCTCTTTCTGGCACTTTTGTTTTCTCTAGCTTTTATTGTCAATTCCCTCTCATGCTTATCCTCCTTCAGTATCCTTTAATGACTCATCCACATCACAACTCCTAACCTCTGATAGTTTCCCAAATTCTATTATGAATATGCCTATCCTTCATCTTCTGTGTTCTCACTAGGTAACAAGTGTACCTAAGTAAACTAGGCAACTAGGTGGTATATATCTAGTCCCAGATTCTCCCTTAGTTTCTGTCCAACATCACTAGTTTCCTTTTAGACATTTCAAATCAGATAGCTCCAGAGACATCTTAAACCCAACTTATTTAAAACATGTTGAATTTTTCTTTCTCCTTATGCCTTCCATCTTGACATTATTCTGGAATTGTCCACTGCTAAGTGGACATACATCCAATGAACTGCCAAGTCTTGCATTCCTATCTTTACAAACATACCACATCAGAGCCCTTTTCTCTATTGACAGAGATACCACCTTAGTTCAGGGTTGTCCCTCTTCATTTCTTGCCTGTAATATAACAGCCCCTTAACTGGTCTTCTAGCCTCAAGACTTTCCTTATCTCAGTCCATACATTGTTGCTAAAGAATTTTCCTAAAATACAAAATTGGCCCTGTGACTCTCCTCAACCAAATCTAGTATCTTCCTATTGCATCTAGTATAAAAAAACAAACTTTTCTGTTTAGCTTTTAAAGCCCTTCACAGCCTGTCTTCAACCTCTATTTCACACCTCCCTGAACATTAATTACTCTTCCTCTGCACTGTGTGATCTAGCCAGATTGACCTTCTCTTTTCTCCATGCTTTTTCATCAGTCATCCTCCATATATGGAATTCACTCTTTCCTCACCTTTGCTTCAGAATCCCTATCTTTCTATAAGGTACAGCTCAAGCATTATCTGCTGTCCAGAGTCTTTTCTGATTCCCCCAGCTGTTAATGTCTTCTCTTTCAAATTGGTTGTATTTAACTACTTTCCATGTGTATATTATTTCTTAACTTTATATTTATGCTTTATATTTATATTTGTGTGTTGTGTCTTGTTATAATGTAAAGTCATCAGAACTAAGTATTGTTTTATTCTTTGTGCTTGTATATCTAGTATCTGGTAGAGTGCTTGTTACATAGGAGTTGTTTAATAAATAGTTATTGATTGATGGATTAGACTGTTTCCTCTTTTGTAGAAGGGAGGTTATAATAGCATCTGCCTCACAGTTATGAAGAATAAATGAGATAACATATTCAAAGAATATTACTCATTTCATTTAAAATGCAATATTATAAATGTAGGCTGTTAACAATTTTTATAAGAAAAAGTGTCCACATTTTGTCTGTACACTTAGAAATCCTCAACCATCCAAGTACACTATAAACAGTCTAAGATAAACAAAGCCTAAGATAGTGACTTTCCAGGAATCATGGCATAGTTGGACCCAACTCCTGAAACGGGAATAGGGAGGTATTGTTTGTTAGCTGTAAGTAGTGATCCAACTTCCCTCAGAGACTGACTCACCCAGGACAGCAGGAAACAGTATGGGGCACATAGCCCAGAGAGAGTTTATAAGGACTTAAGGAATCTTAAGGGGATGATATATGATATTCATGGCTGGTAGCAAGCCACATTTCAACTTAATTCAGTAGATATTTTTAAGCACCTCTTATATGTAAGAAGTTTTTCTAGGTGCTAAGGATAAAAACTGAATATGAATTGGCCCTTGATCTCAAGGAGAGTCAACTTTCATAAAAATAAGTGAAAACAGGTGTAGACTTTAAAACAAATAAAAAGTAATTTCAGATTGGTTGGATTGAAGAATGTTTGAAGAAGAGTAATATGAAATGACTAAAAATGTAAGTAAAGTCATATTGTAGAAGAAGCCACAGTGCACTACTTAAGATGTTTGACCAGAGAAATGACACACTAAGAGCTGTGTATTAGCATTTCAATTTATCAACTACATAGAGAATGAACTGAAAGGGGGAGAAACCAAGTGGTTATTAGGTTGGGCTATCAATTAAAGAACTATTACAGTAGCCATTTGATGAGGATCTAAACTAACAACTATGTGAGTGGTGAAAAGAGATGTTGTAATAGCATCAGTGACTCCTGACAGTTTACTGAAGAGGATAGTGGAAGTGAAGGAGAAGGGAAAGTTGGGACTTAAAAGGTTGCAAGCCTGGATGACTGGAAAGATGGTAGCACTCCAGACATTTAATAATAAGGGATTAGAGTTCATGAAATGGATTAGGGCCAACAGGTAGATCTGGCAATCATCTAAAGAGAGATTGTTATGTTATGTGAGTTAATGTTACTTGGAAAAGAAAAAAGAATATGAAAAGAACAGGGAGCAGGCCAAAGGAACCTTGTAAATTGTTATCTCCGGACACTGTGGAAAAGAACAGGCCCAGGGACCAAAGGTAAGAAGCTGCATCTGGGGAGAACGGTACCTCATGAGGAGAAAGGACACAGGCAATCCCAACAGTGTGAATGCCCTTGGCATAGATATATCCAATGCATGGGAACTGGAATGTTGGGAAAGATTGAAGGCAAAAAGAAAAGGGCACAGGAGAATGTTTTGCAGCTTATATTCATTCTTATGGCCTGGGGCTGATTTACCACTTGGGCTTAGAAAAATTGGTGATTCATGACTGTGCCTATGCCCCCAAAATATCCAGTCAATCTTGAGAGAAGTTATACCATTACATTAATAATAGGTTCCGCTTCTATAAAAAGTCAGTAGAAGGAGATTGTTTGATGAGATTACTCCTAGCCTAAGGTACAGTCTTG
Organism: Sminthopsis crassicaudata; assembly: GCF_048593235.1. Lineage (NCBI taxonomy): Eukaryota > Metazoa > Chordata > Mammalia > Dasyuromorphia > Dasyuridae > Sminthopsis > Sminthopsis crassicaudata. The sequence continues at coordinate 704,120,196 of NC_133617.1, read as the reverse complement.
GGTGGGACCTTGGGATCTCATGCAAATAGAAAAGTCCTTAAACTGAGGAATGGAGCCCCTGCTGTGTCCCTCCATTAGAGTTTAGGGTGACAACTCACAAAGAAGAAAACCAGCCAGAAAGTTCTAAATAGAGATGAATTTCCTGGCAGTGTTTGAGTCTTGAAATCAAGCCACATTCTCTGGAGGTGGTGATGACTTGTAGCCCACCTCATTAAATGTCCACCAGTTAGAGTTGATTTTCACTTGCTAGGGACATTCCCTTTTAGGAAGGTATTTAAGGCTCTCAGGATCTCTTATCAGGGGTCTTAGGAAAAGAAACCATTGATCATCAATTGATTATTAGCTAGCTAATTAATAGCTAATTACCCAGATACTGTCTGAGGGGTTTTTCATTTGTCACAATCCTCAACATTTGGTGTTTTAACTTTCATGACTTAAGGCACTGGGGTGATTTTATTAGTAATCTCATTTTCACATTCAGGTTGTCCCATTACATACCAAAAGTAGAGAAAAAATGAGACAGTATACCTGTTTGTGAAGCACCTGGTATCCTGCTAGATGCTTCACCCCACCTTTGTAGAACTCCCTGGAGTACCCCTGCTTATGTGGAGAAGTTATATGTAGCAGCATAGTATTGTCTGAAATCATGGTTTTGGTTTTGGGTTTTGAGGGTTAGTCCAAAAGATTACAGAATTTCAAGGATTTCCTAGTGAAAACAAAATTTTTGTACTTTACATATTTCATTTAGAATATTGCACTTCTGGGGCAGCTGGATGGTGAGGTGGATAGAGTACCATCCCTGAAGTCAAGAGGACATGAGTTCAAATCTGGTCTCAGACAACTTAACACTTCTTATTTGTGTGACTCTGGGCAAGTCACATTGCCTCAGGAAAAAAAAAATTGTATTTCATGGCTACTGTCTCAGGAAAATTGCTTATTGTCAGAACTAATTGGGTGATTAATTGGAATTAATCTTAAAGAATTACATGCGGAAAGGTATCTTCAAGTAATCTCTAACAAAAGATTAGTTTTTGTGGTCACAGGAATCTAAGCTATTTCCCTTAGGTTCAGTGTGACAGCACTTGCACTTTTTTTTTTTTTAACTTTTTTGCCATTGCATGTTACCCCCCTCCCCCTATAAAAGCTGCCTGCAAAAAGCCTACAGGATCTGTATGGGAAACTTGAAACTTAATCCTGAATCTTTGTCTCCAAATCCTTTTAGTGGCAGAAAAAGCCAGGGGAAGTCAGCCGTTCCACATTCCAGCCTTTATTACCCGTGGTCTTCCACGGGCCCCCTCAAGGCTGGGAGCAAAGAGGCCGAGTTCCTCACCAGACAGAACTCGGAGACCACCCGTGGAGCAGGCCCCGAGTCTCAGAGGAAATCGATGGGGAGGGCTCTGCTAGGAGAGGGCCCCGAGGATCCGGGATAAATCCTGAGCTGTGTCTCCGCGCCGACCTTTGGGGGCTGGGGTGGGAGGGCAGGAATCAATGGTGGGCACGCTCGACAGGCGCGCGCTCACATCCTTAGGGGGAGCATTCCTGAGACTACTGGAGACGCGCTGATCAAGGAGACGGCAGATCTTGGAGGAGGGCCGACTTTTCCTCCCCATCTGTCTCGGGTGGAATCACTGGCCCTGCTCAAAGCCATCCCTGGAAGATCCTGGAGGAGAGATAGGGTTGTGTCGAGCATGCGCAAAAGCATCCCCTTTTCAACACATTTCCCAGAATTCTTGCGGACCTCCTGGGATACTACACGGTCGCCACGGAAACCCTGACTGATTGGCTGGGAGGAGCGGTCCCTTTGTGGTTCCGACCGAGCCGCTGGATGCGGCCCTGGGGGTCCACTTTTGCTCGGGCCACCGCCTTCTCTCCGCTGCTTGGGGCATGTAGGTGTGGCCTTCACGGCCCTCCTTGGAGAGGCCGCCAGAAATCGAGTATGGTGCTGTAACTCCCTAGAGCCGTTGTACAACTCCCCTGTGCCTCAGTTTCCCACCCCGACAACTCGGGATTGCGACCCCTGTCCAAGTCTCACCCTCGCCGCCTCTCGCCTCTTTTTCTCCTACGCAGGCGCTTCCAGAACCGCAAAGCGACTTTTTCTTTTTTTTATTTCCTTTCCCCCTCCCCATTTTAGGGGCTGGATTCAGGAGGCCCACCCTAACATTATCTCAGACTCCCCTCCCCCCCCCGCACTACGGGATAGACTTTCCTGGGGGTCTTTGACCCTAGATCACCCTCTCCGAAGCCCTTATGAGATTGAGGATTGAGGTCTCCCCCGGCTCTCAAAGGGCAGCGCCCCAGGGGCGAAAAGCAGCCCCGACTCCCCTGCACAGCCCTCCATCCGCCCCGCTTCTCTAACACGGGGTCCGTCAAAGCGCCTCCAAGATACTCAAGGGAAGATTAATCCTTTAGTGAGGGAGGACATCCCTAGCTGGCAGAGGTCACCCCAGGTGGCAGAGGTCATCCCTAGCTGGCAGAGGTCACCCCGCAGCGGAGCTGGTCTCTGGCTTGGTCGGCGGAGAGGCCGAAGTCCAGGCTAAGGGATGATTGCGAGCAGCAGCTTCGCCGACCCTGTGAGGGACGAGCTTTTAAAAGACTGACCCAGCCTGTGAAGAAGAGCCAGCACCCCAACAAGATCTCTTTGGTGGCGGGCTCCCCCAGCCCTCTATTCTCACAGAAAGCACCTCCAGGAGACAGACTTTTTTTCTCCATCATTTTTGTACCATTTCATTGATGGGAATTCTCATCTTTCCAAGTTTTTATTTAAAATGTCTTTAGTGTTTAAATTTTCCTGGTTCTCATTTCATTCTGCATAGGTTCATAGGTTTTCTCAGATTTCGCTAAAATTTCTTGGCTAAATGATATTACATTCATAAACTAAAATTTGTTCATAATTTGCCTGATTGATGGGCACTGTCTTAATTCCCCATTTTTTGCCCACAAAAAGTTGCTAAGGTGTGTATACACATTTGTATACATGCTTTAGTATATAGGCCCAGGGTCAAAGGGCATGCAGTTTAGTGATTTTGAAGGCATAGTTCCAAATACCTCCGTTAAGCACCGAATCTCAGAGTTGCATTTATTAACGATTTGGAGCATTTAAAAAATATGTTGATAAATTGGATTTCTTTTTTTTGAGAACTGTCTGCTGTTCTTATCTTTTGACCCTTTATCTAATATATAAATAAAAGCATTAGCTCTTCTTATAAATATGAATCATTTAATTATTTTGGATATAAGGACTTTGTCAGAGAAACTTTCTGCATATATTTATTCCCAACTTACTGTTTCCATTTTAGTGGTTTTGCTTAAGCAAAAACCTTTTAATTATATGAAATCATTCATGTCCTTTGATCCAGTTTCACACAACTAAGTATATTTCCTTAGACAGAAATAAAAATGGAGGCCTTACATACTCCAAAATATTTGTAGCAGAAAAAAAAAAGTAGATGCCAATTGGTTAAAAAAAAAATGACTAAAGTTATGAATTAATAGAATATGACTGCAGCATAAGAAACAATGAACATGATGAATACAGAGAAAATTTTGTGAATATTAGAGAACTCTTAATTAGAGAATTCATGCTGAGAGAATTTTTATTGGATCCCAAGGTAATAGTAGTTCCATGGAGAATGCAATAAAATTTTCCAAATTAATTCATCACCAGAAAGGCTTTATGCATAATATGGAAAAACTTTCCAACATTATTCATTTTACTAAGAAGTACAGCATTCAGGAGAGAAACTATGAACATAATGAATATTGGCAAGACTTTCAAACAACTCAACCTTAACTTTCTATCACAAAAATCAGTTCAGACTTTCAACAACAAGCATCTATTAAGCAGCTATTAAATGACATTCTCTGTGCCAGAAACTGAAGATAAAATGACAAAAGTGAAAGAGCCCTTGTTGTTGGGAGAACATGCTTTCAAAGTTTTGAAAAAGAGTAGGTAAGGAGGCAATGGTTAAAAAGAACATTCCTAGCAGAGAAAAGAGCCAACAAATTTTGAAAAGCAGATTACAGATAAGAGTATCTTGTATCTAAATATTATTAAAGCAATGAAAATTAAGAGTTTCCCAAGTGAGAGTATATAGAAAAGAATGGCATAGGGCAGAGCTTTGAGTTATACCTATAATTTAATGGACATCCTGTTCATGATGATCCATTAAAGGAGATGAGAAGGAATAGATAGTCATATGGATAGGAGAATTAAGGAAGTGCTGGGTCATGAAATCCCAAAGAAGTGAATATCCAAGAAGAGAGAATGTCAAATAGTGTCAAAACCTTCCACAAGGTCATGGATAACAGGGATTGAGAAATAGTCAATGATTAATGATGAATCATTTTGGAAAGAGCAATATCAGTTGAATGGCAACCATGTTAAAAGGAAAATCGAAAATGTGAAGACAGTTATTCTAGATGGTTTTTTCTAGAAATTTGGCCAAGAAAAAGATAGGATATAGCTAGAATGGATGGTAGAATCTCCCTAAAGGTTTTAAGGATGGAAGAAATGAGCATGTTGTTGCCAAGCAGAGAAAGATGAGACTGAAATTAGAAAATGGGTGATTGTGAGGGCAACCATTTGGGAATGACAGATGATGGGACTAGAGTTGTAGCCAAGAAAATGAAAAATAATACAAAATTATGAGATGCAGAGAAAGAAGGAAAAAAGATATAGACAAGGTAACAAAAGGAAACTCATGGTGAATGGTCTTTTTTTATCAGTAAATTATGAGGCAAGGAAGGATCCCAGTTGAAAGGGTGGGACTTTGTGGTGATATGGCAGTCCTTGAGAGAAGAGAAGGTTAAGCACAACTAAAATGGAACAGGATAGAGAAATAAAGAAATAAAAGGACAGTTCCTATAATGAGCTAAGAGAAATTAAATTACTAATTTGTAGAGGAAATAGCTTGGGTATATGATTTCCTCCACATTCACTACAACCAGGGTTTGTAGTAGGGTTACAAAGATACCTTATCAATAAGAAAACAATTAGCACAATTCAGCATAATATAAATTAAAACAACTGAAAGCACATAAATACCAATAGATGCAAAAGACGTTTTTGACCAAATAGGACACTTGGAACCCTAAAAAGTTAGTCATTGGAGGTGATTTTTAAAAATCGATTAAAAAGTATATGGCTAAAACCAAATGCTGGAAAGAGGGAAAGAGTAAATGTAAACCCTGGGGGTAGGGACTGGTAACTGTATCTTAATGCTGGGCACAACGGATACTTGATAAATACTGGTTGAATGAATGATACACTAGACATTTTCCCTATCCTGGGAGAGAGTTCTTTTGTTCATTCTAAAAAGGAGATTAAATATCTTTTTTGCAGATGTCTTGCATATGGTGATCTCCTTAACAAATCTTAGAGACAGCAAATAACAAATTTAGGAATGTAACAGGATACAAAATAAATATAATTCAACTATTTCTTTACAGCTATAATAGAATTAAAGAGGAAATGATGGAATTTTTCCAAATAGTTACAATATACACAATATCTGGGATTCAAATCTATCAAAACATGTAAGAGGTGGAAATTTAGTTTACAAATAATTCTTTACCAAAATAAAACAAAGGGATATTAATTTTTCATGATTAAGTCACAAAAGCATAATAAAAATGACTACCAAAATTAACTTACAGATTCTGTTTTATGCCAATGAAATTATTAAGGGGTTGCATTATAAGAGCTAGACAAGCAATTCATTTTTTAAAGTATTATAAGGAAAATACTGAAAAATAGGAATGTAAATAACGCTTCCAGATCTCAATGTGGTCTTAATTAAATATTAATTTTAAAACATTAAAAAGTAGATCGGTGTAATTAGAGCTGGAAACAATCACCTACAGTAATCTACAAGGGTATAAATCCAAAAAAATAATGACTTAGAGAAGGGCAGTTGAGATCTGACTGTAAAGGAAGGGTACCTGGGCCTGGGCCTACGTACTACATGTCCCAGAAAGCCATTCCAGCACATTGTTCCGGTGGGGAGGAGGGAAATTCTCCTTTGTTACCATGGAAACGCAGGCATTTCCGTTTTCTCTTCAGCATCTTTCCTGCTTTAGGATTCCTAACGCTTTTTCAGACCTTGGATAGTTGTTCCCCTAGAAGCTAAAATGCCATTTTTAACTACAGTATTCACAAAAGAGGACCCCTGCTGAGGCCTGAATTTACATCCAGTCACAGTCAGCTGGTGGAGTTACCCAGGGCACTTTATTTTGCTTTCCTCTATGTCATCCACTGTAAAATGGGGAGAGCAGGAGCAATTGCCGGTTCTGGTTGTCATGAAGAAGCAGAAATAATGTTTGTTATGCACCATTTAAGTGACCTCGGGCCTCCTTACCCTTTTGGAGTTTGAGGTACTTCAGTGACCTCAGGTCCCTTTTGACTCTAAATTTATGAGTCTCTAATAATATAATTTTTGTAGTACTTTACGATTTGCAAAGCGCTTTATATTTTTTCACTTGATCTTAATGTAACTCTGAATTAGATGCTATTGGTTTACTCACTTCATGAATGAAGAAACTGAGGCTGAGAGATTACTTGACCTCCCAAGAGTTATGAGGAGGGGAACTATCTTGAGGCAGGATTTGAACTCAGATCATACTGATTCCCTATCCCTTCCCATTCCCCGGTCTCTACTGCTCTTCTCTATTCCCTCCTTGTCACCTTTCCCTTCCTGCCCTTGCCTCAGATCCAGCTCACACCTTCCTTCAAAGCTTGGGTATGTCCAAGCAGCATCGCAGCAGGCTGGCTGTAAGCTCTCTCACCCATGAATTGCGTCCCAGGCTTGACACGGAACTGGTGATTACAGACACCTTTGGTGGATCTGTCATTCACTGTCCCTCCCCCTGGCCTCCCCCTTCTGCTCTCCTTGCAAAGATGGCCCCCAGCAAGTCCAGCCTCCCGAGGCTCCTGCCCTACAGATAACCTCATTTAGCTGATAAAGTGCAAGACACCTCAATAATGTTAGGGCCCTGTCAGTGTTGCAGAGATGCCGAAAGAGTTCACAAACTCAGTCTGTCTCCAAGTTAAGGGGCAAAGATTTATTCCGCTCAGTCTGTCTCCAAGTTAAGGGGCAAAGATTTATTCCGCTGCTAGTAGCCACCTAAATTCCAAAATAATTAGCAAGGAACCAGGAGCAAGAAGGTACTTTAGGAAAAAGTTAGAGAGACCAGGTGTCTGTTACTGATGTGCTCATTTTATGGTACCTACCTCATAAGTAGGATCTAGTATACGCCTCATTGTCTCAGAAACTTTACCATTGACCAACAGACTGTTATGTGACAGCTAGCCATAATTGTGGCACCTCCAAGGCCAGTGGACCCCTAGGGTTATTGCTACATTTCTCCTGGACACTGAAATGTCATTTTTAACTACAGCACTCCCAAAAGGGGACCCTAGGGTTATTGCTACATCTCCCCTGGAAGCTGCACCCCATCACTTAGATTCCTATGATAGCCTCCACACACCTTTTCTATCTTTTGCTTTTACATCACCAAAATTTTCTCCCGGCATTTTCGTTTTTCTTCTATTACTACAGCCTAGCCATTGGTGATTTAGGAATTCATTTTTAGATCTCCATTTAATTCTTGGTCTTTTGCTTGTGACCCCCGAACTTGTCATTATTTTTTAATTATGCTTCCTTTTTGAATTTATTTGCTCCAATATTTGCTCAGTTTTTAGATTTTGATGTGATGACAAGTAATGTCTTATTCAGCAATCCAATTTGGATAATCCCTTGTCTTTTGGCTCTTGATTTTTCTAGCAGTTCATACAATTCTTTATTTTCTCTTTTGTTGTTAGACTGTTCAAAACCGAGATAGGTACTTTTGAATTTGTAAAATATCCTAGTGAGAAAGGAATATTAACTTTCAGCCATGTCTTTTGTGTAACTTTTTTTTTTTCTGAGAACATGGTTGAAGTTATCTGATGGAAGGCCAGGAAAGCATACAAGAAGAGTCAACCACTCTTTTTGTGCCTTAATGAGTATCCTTTATTTCAGGCCTGTATTTACCCTGGAAACCCGGTCAGCTCCTAGGGAAAACATAATCCTCCCAAAGGAATGAACAAATATTCTCCTTGGTAGACCTCATGATGGAGCATCCAGTAGCTGGGAGGCTGCTCCATCTCAGGAGTCAGATATTAAATGAGAATACTTAGCATAGTGCTTTCTTTGTTTTCAGCCTATAAAACCCTTTAGTAGAAAAGGATTTTGAGGAGTCGGTCTAAGAAGTACTGTACAGCTTGCCTAGCAATAACTCCTACTGGAGACTCTGAATAGCTGTGACCATGAACCCTCAGTCAAGAAATTCAGATGATGATGCTTCCTTGGAGAGGTGATGATGTATGTTTGTTTTAGTATTTTTATTGTAATGACAGCCACTGTGCTTGTTAATTGTGTATTACTCTTATGCTTTGAGTGTCCTCTTTCCTTATGTCTTATTTAAATCAAAGTTCTGAGGTAATACACTTCTATATTTTCTCTAAGACAATGCCTGTTGAAATGTGAATTCCAAAACTAAATTAATCTTACAAAGTCTCCTGTTATTGGAATTCTGTGTCTTAATTTTTCTTTTATAAATTCAGACGTTAAGGCATTTGGAGCTTATAAATTTAATAGTGATATTGGTTTGTAGTCTCTGGTTCCTTTTGATATATTCTTTTTTATCTCTATTTACAAAGTTTTAGTTTTTGCTTTAAAACTTTTGCTTTTTGGGGGATTACTTGGATAGAAAATGTTCCACTATGCTCAAAAAATTATCAAACTGCATACCCTTTGACCCAGCAGTGTTGCTACTGGGTTTGTATCCCAAAGAGATCTTAAAGAAGGGAAAGGGACCTGTATGTGCAAGAATGTTTGTGGCAGCCCGCTTTGTGGTGACCAGAAACTGGAAACTATGTGGATGCCCATCAATTGGAGATTGGCTGAATAAATTGTGGTATATGAATATTATGGAATATTATTGTTCTGTAAGAAATGACCAACAAGATGATTTCAGAAAGGCCTGGAGAGACTTTCATGAATTGATGCTGAGTGAAATGAGCAGGACCAGGAAATCGTTGTATACTTCAACAACAATACTATATGATGATCAATTCTGATGGATGTGGCCATTTTCAACAATGAGATGAACCAAATCAGTTCCAATAGAGCAGTAATGAACTGAACCAGCTACACCCAGCTAAAGAACTATAGGAGATGACTATGAACCACTACATAGAATTCCCAATCCCTCTAATTTTGTCCGCCTGCATTTTGGATTTCCTTCACAGGTTAATTATACACTATTTCAAAGTCCAATTCTTTTTGTACAGCAAAACAACTGTTTGGACATGTATGCATGTATTGCATTTAATTTATACTCTATCATATTTAATATGTATTGGTCAACCTGCCATCTGGGGTGGGGAAGGCAGGGAAAACTTAGAACAAAAGGTTTGGCAATTGTCAATGTTTAAAATTTACCCATGCATATATCTGGTAAATAAAAACTATTAAAATTAAAAAAAAAAAAAAGAAAAAGAAAATTTTGTTCCATTCCTTAATTTTATTGTATATTTTATTCTTTTTATGTTTATTCAATTAATCTAGTAATTTTATTCATTTTAAAAATTCAATTTAATCTAGTAAGGTTTTATTTTTTTCTCCAATCTGTCACTCTTTTGTCTTTTTTGGATTGTTTAATCTCGTTACATTTCAAGTTAGGAGTTAGATTTATATTTTCCTTCATTTGTTTCCTTTTTTCCCCCCAGATTAGGATTTTTTGGTTCCTCTTCCTCTTTAACAGCAGAACTTTGTCTCTTCTGTTACTCTTGCTTAATTGTCTTTGAGCAACCTTACTCCCACAGATTCTTTTTCAGCCTCCTCCAGCCATTTCCCTTCTGGTGGTTACACATTTCCTAGTTTTGTAGCATACTTATTTTTTCTTTCTTTTTTTTTGTCTAGTTAGCCAATTTTTTTTTCTTACAGTTAAGTAATTAAGCAAACTCTCTCTTACACTCTTCTTTTTCAACTTTTGATGATTTTTTTCATTTTCTTAGTCTTTTTCTAAAAAAATTTTCCTTTCCTCATTCTCATTCTCTTTCCCTTTTCCATCCCAAACTTTTATTCTTTGATTCATGATCCTTACATTTATTTCTTCTTTCATTCCTGTGTACCTCAAAACTGGTCCTTTATCAGTCAATAAACTTTTAAAGGCTGTCTATGTATCAGACACTGTTCTAAGGATACCAAGAAAGATAAAAGATCGTCCCTACTTTTGAGCTCACAATCTAATGGGGGGAGGGTAATGAGGAACAACATGCCACAACAATGTACAGTTATAGACAGAATAAATTAGAAAGACAGAAAGTACTAGAATTAAAGAAAAGGTTTTCTTTAAAGGTGGGATTTTAGCTATTACCTAAAGGAACCAAGGGAGAAGTCAGAGATGGGGGAAAATTCCAGGCATGGAGACAGCCAGTGAATATGCTTCGAAGGTGGAATGTTTTATGAAGGAGCAACAAGGAGGTCAAAGTAAGTCACAGAGTCCCTGTTTAGTGTGTATAAGTTTGGTTGGGGAGGAGAGGAGAGTTCTGGGGTTTGGAAGGAGCAAGAACTAGCGTGTGCAGTGTCAGGTAAGGCAGTGCTTTGATGTCCAAACAGAGGACAAATGGCTGGTGGCTTAAGTTAAAAGTCAAAGATCACAATTAGGTTTTGAGCCTAAGAGACTGGGAGGATGGTATCACCATATTTGGAAGTGGGATGGAATTTTGGGAGAAGGATATGTTTAGTTTTCTACATGTGGAGTTTAATATGTCTACAGGATGTCCAGTTCAAGATGATCAACAGATAGAGACTAGAGATCAGCAGAGAGGGTCAGGCTGGATAGTATCTGCCTATCATGCCTTCAAGCATGCCATTTCCCCCATTTTCAAACAAAACAAAATGAACAAAAATCTCTTTTCCCTTAAGTTATATGATGTACAGTGCAATAGGGATGAAAATAATGGAGAAATAGTTTGAAGCTTATGGTTAGATTAAATGTGTTTATTGAGAATTACTGTCAGTTGGTGATTGGGGCTTCTTGTCCTGAATAGATGAAGAGGGTAAGTGGGACAAGAGACTTCTCTTCACTCCTTCCATGTAGAGGTCTGGTTGGTTTTCTGGAGGTCTCTGGACCAGCCTTCGTTTCAGCAGAATAATCACCCTGAGAATATCAGGGATAAAGTCCAAATTATTATCTCCTTCACAGTCTAGTTTCCTTGCCTGAGGCCTGGGCCAGCTTTCTGGAGGTCTGTAGGAGAATCAGAAAGACCACCACAATGGTCTCTGTCTAGAAGTCTGAGTCCGAGGGCTTGTGCTCCAGCCTCCAGCCACCATAAAGGTGGGAGAGGAATGAATGTCTCTCCTTGGCTCCAAGAGCTTGAGCTCCTGCCTCCAGTCCTCTATCTTCTCAGGGTCTGCCTCTGAGCCCTTCTCTGAGTCTGTATCTGGCTGAGTTTGTCCCAGTTTATATGCAGTATATCGAGTATAAAACAATCATTATATCACTAGGGAACTATTATTTGTTGTAAGATTAAATCAATCATACTGAACTAGAGAACTATTAATCACCATGCTAAACTAGATAACCATTGTCTCATCAATTCCACTTAGTTGACACCTTGTTTAAATCAATCATACTGAGACTTAAGTATCCTGCCCTTTACAATTCCACAACTGCTGGTACCAGTCCCTTTCAAACTGTCTTGTATTGAACCACTTCATATTTTTCTTTATATTTATTTTGTATATGCTTTAACACATGTATGTATGGTCTCCCCTCAGAGTATAAGTTTCTTGCAAGTAAAGACTATCTTACTCTTTCTACTTGTATTTCCAGTATAGCATAGAATAGGGGCTTGTTGATTGGTATGATGAGCAGCAGAAGTTAGTGAAGGGAAGCTTTTTGAGAATAAAGCAGCTCCTGGAAACCTGCCTACACCTGAATCAAGAGATCAGGGGCCCCTTTTCCTCTTAGCTCTTTTGTTTTAAGCTCACATGAAGGCATTAGGGTAGCATGGCCCTACCCCAACTAGACCTCTGACCTGACTTTGTCAATCATGCCAGTCCCAGGAGGACATTCCCAACACTATTTTGTCCTGTATCCATACTGCACTTGGAAAAGAAACCATCTGTTTCCCCAGGAAACCTAAAGACTAGGGAAGGTTAGAGGCCATGCTTTGAGTTAGTGAAGTCACCAAGCAAAGGCAAGAATTCTTGGATCATTCTGAATAGGTTTTGTTTTTGTTTTTCAGTTCCCTTTAGGGCACAGAAACAGGAACAGCCTATTCATATCACTTGGATCATTTTCCCCAGAAGATCCTGACCCCTTTTACAATCTACTTCCCCGTATTCATACATAGTCATGAGGTATTGATGAGGTCCTGGATTAGTAGATCAGGTTAGTTGAGAAAGTCTGAAGTATAAAATTACTCCCTGAGGCAAGCAGAAAGGGCACTGAAAGGGATCAGTGTAACTTTATGGTCCCATCTTGCTGTGTCCTGCCAAGAAATCCAAGTTATGTCAAATGCTTGTGGTTAAATTTCCCCTATAAATCCGTCCATGGCTCACACCATTATTGCTGAATCCATTTTGGGGTTATAGTCCACCACGGCACTCTGCCTCATGGTGTCTTTCCCCTCATTCCCCCATCATGCCTCATGGTGTCTTTCTCTTTCTTATAGCTAACTCTTTTAAGGTGCTAAACTCCTCTATAGCTTTAGCCCGCCAGCTAAGGGCATCTTCCAACCTCTGGTTAATTGTGAGTTGTTAGAGTACTTGTCTTTTCCATTGTTATTATATACTCACCCAACTCTATTTCATATTTACCATTCTTGGTGTCTATTATATCTCTTCATTTTGTCTGTAACCTCTTCTCCTTAAAAAAAAAAAAAAAAAAAAAACCTACCTTTTTGCTAAAGAGAATGGCCACTGTGAATTCTTCACATGACCAGACCCCAACATTTGATGCTTGAACATCAATTTCATCATTTGGGGCTGAACCCCAAACACATTATTTGGTGCCATAATTGTTCTCCTAGAACACATCAGTATGACTATGGGACTCCTGACTCCTCCGCTTAGCTCTGCACTGACTCTGTCATTTCAGACTGATGTAAACAAAAAAAGACTCCCTACTTGGGTGACGTTCCTTATCCTTGACAATACTCAGGCTTGTCCCTGTGTCACCAGATCTCTAACTCCTGGAGACAAGCTTCCAGGTCAGTAGAGCACAAATGCCCAAGTTTTCTGCTTAACAATAATTTTGAGAATTCAGATAAGCAATAACGACAAAGCTGATGCCCTCTAGCCTGGAGGAGGAAGGCAATGGGAAGGGATATTGATACCTCTAGATGAATAAATTCTGCTGTGGGGTGGTGGACCTTTTTCCAGGTCATCTACAGTCAAGATTCTCTGCTGCAGTTCTGTTTTGATTCTAGGCTAGAGAACATTCTTCTTATTTTGTGACTGCAATTGTGAGAACAAGGTTCCTTTAATAGCAATTAAAGACTTCTGATTTAAAATTATGAGATTCTCTTCAACCTCATCCATGGTAACTATTAAGTCACATACCCAGGAAATGGTTATCCAGTCTCTGTTCTCAAGCAATTAGGATTAAAAAATTGAGATGGAGTCTGAGACCAAGAACTCAGGCCTTCCTAAGTAAAGCCCTGAGTTGGCTTACACCAACAATCAATGACATGAATCTATGACTATAGTGAGATGGTAAACTTAGATGATTATTTATTTAGTGCATAAACAAAAGTGAGTCTTACCTATATCAAGATTTAGGTGCAACATCTGGAAGGAATCCTAGCTGTTTCTGCTGCTTTTGAAAAGGCCAATGCAGAGGCCAAAGAATGAACAAAGGGCACACATCTATATCTATAGCTGCTTGCCTCAGAATTCAAAAGCATGGAGTAAATCATCACAGACTTTTCCCTTGCAACTTTTTTGTTGGAAGATTAAGCAAGTAAGGGGAGTGCAGGCAAGGGTGAACAGATAAAGGAGACCTGATCTAGAAGTTAGAAGGGTCTTGCAGAAAGAGTGCTTCTTTTTCCACTCTCTCAATATATTGTAGGATCCCAGAACAAAGAACATTCCATTGGATTGGAACAGTGCTAGCAGGCCTTACATAAGCCCTGTCAGGCCCATGAAAATAAGTTCCTCCAGAGACCTGGCTGAATACCTGGATTAGTACAAAGGCCACCAAGGAAAAAGGCTGGAGAAGAAAAAGCATAGATGAATCAAGCAGATGGGGTAATCTGGCTGAAGGGGGGCTAAATAACTATGAAATCACATCAGTCTTTGGAGACAACTCTCCCTTAAGCTGAAGTAGTTCTCTTTGTATCTTTAAAATATTCATTCTTTGGTTGGGTAAATTGTGGTATATGAATATTATGGAATATTATTGTTCTGTAAGAAATGACCAGCAAGATGATTTCAGAGAGGCCTGGAGAGATTTACATGATCTGATGTTGAGTGAAATGAGCAGGAGCATTATACACTTCAACAACAATACTGTATGATGATCAATTCTTATGGATGTGGATATTTTCAACAAAGAGAAGATCGAATTCAGTTCCAATTGATCGGTGATGGACAGAATCAGCTACACCCAGAGAAGGAACACTGGGAAGTGAGTGTAAACTGTCTGCATTTTTGTTTTTCTTCCCAGGTTATTTTTACCTTCTGAATCCAATTCTTCCTGTGCAACAACAAGAGAACTATTCGGTCCTACACACATATATTGTATCTAGGATATACTATAACATAGTTAACATATATAAGACTGCCTGCCATCTAGGGGAGGGAGGGAAGGGAAAAGTCAGAACGGAAGTGAATGCAAGCGATAATGTGTAAAAAATTACCTAAGCATATGTTCTGTCAATAAAAAGTTATAAAAAGAAAGAAAGAAACAAACAAACAAACAAATAAAATATTCATTCTTGAGAATTTCCCATCTCTCTTGGACAAAGTGACCTTAATACATTTTTGTCTGTTGGATCTTCTCTATACTTTCTCTAATCTCCTTGAAATTTGTTGTCTCCAAATCTAGAATGCCTGTGAGTCTCTTTCTTTCTTCTCCATCACAAATTTTAAGATGGAGTGGTCACTCTCATTCAAAATTCCCATGCTATTAACCAGTTATTCCTTTTTGGTGAGTGTCAAATTCAAAACAAAATTCCCATATATTAGCTATTCTACCTTTTAAAGGATGAAAATGCTATTAATGCCAAAAAGTACTAGCTACTTTTCTTTTGACAGAGAAAGAATAACAATAAATGTCCAGATATTTGAACCCCATCTCCATCATTATATAATTCCAGGATTATGATATGGCAATTGTATTTGCTAAGTATATACAATCTATCTTGGCTATGTATTTTAAGGAAGTTCCTTTTTTTTTATCATTACCCAGAGGTCTTGAGCAAAACTTCACATTCTGACATTTTTTTGGAAGGATGGGGAAAATCCACAGTCGTTCTTTAGGCATAAGATGCCTGCAAGAATCTGGAAGTTCCCATGATTTGAAGTTAGAAAAGTAAAGAAAGTAAATACAGGACAAATTAATGTTCAGCTTCTTAGCTCTTCTGATTAGGAAAGTCCCTGGTCTACTTCTCACTAACTCTTCTATCACATGCAAGTAACTTCCTTACTGGGCTTCAGTTCCCTTATCTGCATGATCCCTAAGGCCCTTCCACCTCAACAACCTATGATCCTATGGACCAATATAGTTCAAAGATTTCATCATAATCATGTCACAGGGAAAATGAAGGAGAAGAAATCAGAAGGCAATAAAGAATGGAAGAAACAAATGAGAACAACGCTGAAGGAAAGGCCTCCCTGAATCATGGTTTTCAGCAGCAATTCCATGCTGGCCAAGTCATTTCTGTGGTTTTTAGGACTTTGGAGAGAATCCTGCTTCTCTTCTTCAAGGATGAATAGTGGAAAGCAATTCTGGAGTGATTGATCCTTGATAGTGAGTTCTTTGTTATTGAAGAGGCAAAAGTCTTGAATCACTTAAATATTCTTTAAATGGAACAAATATATCAGGATATACGTGAATACAGACACAGAGAAAAGGAGAGGCACATAGAAGGAATTATACACACACACATATATGTAGTATTATACATTTGTATATATGGAGGGAAGAAGAGAGAGGAAGAGAGGGAGAAGAGGACAAGGAGAGAGAATAAGAAAGGAGACATCTATAGACAGACAAACACAAGCACAAAAGAAAAACAAGCAGATATAAAAATAAAGATGAAATTACATAAATAAGGAAAAACCTCTTTTTTCCTTCCCTTTAAAGAATCAACAATAGAAGGCTGTAATATTCTTCTCTAAAATATAATGTTCTTAGGAGTTTCTTGGGGATGCCTCCAGAAGCAGCCTTTCTTTCAGTTCAGTAATCACAAGTGCAGACAAGGATTAAAATCCAAATCCTTTATTGTCTCTTCTAAAATCTTATCTCCTTCACTTGGGGCTCCGCTAGTTTTCTGGAGGCCTTCCAGATCTTTGTTTCAGTGTTCTCCACAGAACAGCCTACCAACACTTCTCTGTTTTCCTTCATTCTGCCCGACTGCGTTCTCTGGCTTGTGAATCTCCTGGACTGAATCCTAGCTTGTGAATCTCCCGAAGTGAATCCTGGCTGAGGCTCCTAGCTTATCTATGCTCTCTTAAAGGTGTGAATCTTGTAGAACTCTAATAAGTACTAAGTACATTAGTGAACTAGAGAGCTATTAAGTACCATGCTAAATTAGATAACTGACTTAGCACCTTGTAAGACTCCTAATAGAAGGTCCACATAAATCCTCTGTATTTTTCAGTTCTCTAAAGTGGTCAAACTTACCTCTTGCTTCTGTCTGGGTCACTCTTTCCTCCATGATCCTGCAGGTTCTTGGAATGGCTGCTCCTTTATCTATTCACCTCCGTCATATCTCCGCCTGCATCAACAGTGATATTTATTTATTTATTTTGGTGAGGCAAATGGGATTAAATGACTTGCCCAGGGTCACACAGCTGGGAAGTGTTAAGTATCTGACACCAGATTTGAGCTCAGATTCCCCTGACTTCAGGGTTAGTTCTCTAACCACTGCACAACCTAGCTGTCCTTAACACTGACATTTATTATCACTCTGCTTCTCTTGGGGATGCAGGTGCTTTATTCCTCCATAGTACAAAAATAATCTGGGCCCTTCACTGTGACTGATGCTCAAAAACAAGAACAGGGGTTAGGATCAGACTTTGTGGTGGAGGCGCTAGTGTGCCAGAACAGAGGAACATTTTCTACTCCCAGTAAAACTGGGCAAGAAGGAGAAGGAAAAGAAAAGAATTAGGAAATGAAAAATGTCATCATTATAAATAGCAAGCTGGAGAAAAACTTGCTCTGATTTCCACACTAATTTTTTTGGAAAGGGAGGTCCTTTGAAATTTCCTGAAATGCAAAAAGGTGTGAGGATTGATCTCTCAAGTAGTATCTAAGTCTCCAGGATCTGACTTCAATTAAGAGTGATCTATGCTTTAAATCTTTCTCACATTCACAAATTTTACACCATAATTTCTCTCAAACACAAATTCTCTAATGCCAAGCAAACTATCAGAAGGCATTTCCTCTTTCATTAATTTATGGAATTTCCCTGGATGAACTTATATAAAATAAGGTCTCTCCCCTACCTAGTCAAAGCATTTTGGTGTACCTTAAGTACCAATTCCGGATAAGAAACAATGGAAGGTCTTAAGAAATGAGGTCTATATAATTTTTCTTCAGAATGAAGAGTATTCTCTGATGTTCAGTAAGCCTGATGCTCACTTTTATTATAAGTTTTCTCTCTAATATGAATTTTATGATATTGAGAAAGAGGTGAGCTCTTGTGGAAGGTCTTCTGTTAATAATATATACACATATATTCCCATTTTGGTTTCTATTATCTATTATTAAGCTATATATTCAGATAAAACTTCCACATTTAATACATTCTTAAGATTTCTTTGCAGAATGCATCATAGCAAAGAAGTCCATCCTTTTGGGAGGATCTCTTACCATATTCATAAAGCTTTGTAGGTTTCTATCTAAGATGAATTCTTAGAAATTCATTCAGTTGTGTGCTATGAATGGAAGGCGCTGCAAATTGACTATCTTAAGGTTTTTCTCTCCAGTATAAGCTTAATGATGTTGAATAATGAGTTTACTGTGATTACATGGCTTCATGATGTTCCAAAGCAACCTCAGAATTCTCTGAGCTATATGCTCAATTAGAAAGTTTTCTCACATTCATGACATTCATAAGGTTTCTCTCAAATGTGATTGTCTTGATGTCCAACAAATCCTGCCCTTTGGAGCAAGGCTTTCCCATGTCCATGACATAAGATTTTTATCCACTATGAATATTTTCTTGATGAAAAAATTTTCCACACTGATATTCACAAGGTTTTTCTCCAGTATGAATTCTCTGATGGCAAATATTAAACACTTTCCCACATTGATTACATTCATATGTTTTCTCTCTGGTATGACTTATGGGAGGGGAAGGGATGAACCATAACTACAAGCCTTCCTGTACTCATTTCATGCATAAAGTTTCTCCCCAGAACTAATCCTATAACAAATAAGCTGTATATTTAAGCGAAAGGTCTTCCCACAATGATTACATTCATAAGGTTTGTCTCCAGTATGAACTATATGATGGTGATTAAGTTCTGCTCTCCTGAGGAAAGCCTTCCTACATTCATTATCTTCACAGGGTTTCTCTCCACTGTAAACATTCTGATGCTCTGGAGAAAGAACTTCCCATTCTTCATCATATTTATAAGATTTCTCTAGTACAAATTCTAGGATATGAAATAAAAGATGAACTGTGATTAAAGGCCTTCCCATACTCATCATATTCATGTAGTTTTTCTTTTGTATGAATTGTCTGGTGTCAGGCTGTTGTGGCCGTCTTTAAGAGCTCAAAGCATATGAGCCCTTTGATCTCAGAGGCAAGGTGAATGAGGTGGGAGACTCATAGAGTGTGGAAAGAGCTCCAGTTTATTATGCTGACAGTCTTGTTGATATATATTTTGCAAGCGTGATCAGCATGTGAACAGTAGGCAATCCCCAGTCACCATTCAGAGAAGCAGCTTGTGTATGGATGGTATCTGCCAATAGGAGGAGAGCTGATCCAGCAATTCAGCAACTTGCTCACAGGCCAGAGGCCCTGCTCATGAGCAACTAGCTGTGATCCTCAGCTTACCGTTCCCATGATCACAAATCATTGCTCCTTACTCAACAAGGGCGTTTCCGAAATGTGGCAGAAAATTTATTGTGCATCAAAGGGAAGTGACCTCCCTATTCCCTCTCGGCAGGGTCCCACAGCCTAGCATCAGGAAAATTCTGTCTGTCTTCCAACAGTCAATATAGTTATAAGATTTCTCTTTAGTATGAATACTTTTATGTTGATAAGATTTGCTCACTGGTGGAAAGCCTTCCCACATTCATTTTTGTTTATGCTTTTTTTCTTCCATATGAACTATATGATGATAAATGTCCTGTACTTGAAGGTTTTCCCAAATTCATTATACTCATATGGCTTTTCTCCAGTATATATTTTATGATATCTAATAAGGTTAGAATTATAACTGAAAAACATATATTATATCTATTATTATTATTTATATATTTGATTCATTTTATATATTTTGCTGAGGCAATTGGGGTTAAGTGAATTGCCCAGGGTCACACAGCCAAGATTAAGTGTCTGAGGTCACATTTGAATTCAGGTCCTCCTGACATCAGGGCTGATCCTCTATCCACTGCACCACCCAGCTGCCCTGATTCATTATAATTTGAAAACATTTTCTCTGAGCAAATTCTATTAGGTCTGAATACAATCTGAAGCTCTTTTTGTGCATATCATATTAATAAAGACTGTCTCCTACAAACACTCTCCTGATAAAGGAAAAAAAAACCTGGTCTTTAACTTATTAAAAGAGATTTGGGGGTAGAAGGAAGACATAAACAAGAATCACAAAATTAGAGTAGAGGGGACCTCTGTGTCCATTCAGTGCAATGCATACATAAAAGGAATAGCTGCTATCACATATCCACTAAGTTCTCGTCCAGCCTCTCCTTGAAAAATTCAAGCGCAGAATAGCCTATGCTACTTTTAGTGTTCTAATTGTTAAGTTTTTCTTGTGATTAAACCTATACTATCCCCTGCTACTTCCACACATAGTTATTGGTTCTGGCTTCTGGGTTCATATTGAACAAATCTAGTTTCTTCTACACAGGACAATTTTTAGAAATATGTTCCAGGGGGGGCAGCTAGGTGGCGCAGTGGATAGAGCACCAGCCTTGAGTTCAGGAGGACCCAAGTTCAAATCTGATCTCAGACACTTAACATTCCTAGCTGTGTGACCCTGGGCAAGTCACTTAACCCCAGCCTCTAAAAAAAAAAAAAAAAAAAAAAAAAGAAAAAAGAAATATGTTCCACTAGCATGTCAACCTTTCATCTTCCTCCTCTCTCCACCCTCAGGCTTCTTTTGTCCAGGCTAACTAATCATGCTTACTTCCCACTAATAATCCTCACATATCATGGACCCAAAGCCCTTTAACATCATAGCTGACCTCATCTGGATACTGTAGCTTATTCTTAAACTCTTATGTCCAGAATTGAACAAATAATTCCTAAAGAAGTCTAATTAGGGCAAAGTTTTGTGGAGCCATCACCTTTCTATTCCCGGAAGCTATGTGCCTCTTAATAAAGCCCAAGATAAGCATTTTGGTTTTTGGTTTTTTTTTTTTTTTTGTTTGTTTTTTTAATCTCTCATCCCACTGCTGAATCATTCTTGTAATCCATTAAAGCCCCAAGATCCTTTACAGAACCGCTATTTATGTATGTCTCCCCAACCTTGTACTTGTGAAAGTAATTTTTTTTATATACTCAGGTGCAAGGCTTTGTATTTCTTCCTGCTGAATTTCATCTTATTAGATTCTATATTAGCCTAGAGGTGGGCAAACTACAGCCCATTGGCCAAATATAGCTATTGCCTGTTTTGTTTTCTGCAAATTTGATAAAAACATCACCTATGACTTTATCCAAGTCATTGATAAAGCCTTTGAAAAGTATGGGGCCAAGCACAAATCCCTAGGGCAGTCCACTGAACACCTATTGCCATGCTGACACTGAAGCATATACAACTACTTTTTGGATCTGGCCATCTAACCAATTCTGAATCCACCTACTTATACTGCGGTTTAATCTATATCTCCCCATCTTCTCCACAAGAATACATGAGATGCTTGATCAAAAATTGTTAAAAATTAGGTAAACTCTATCCACGGCAGTCTTATCTACCAGTGGAGTAATACTATAAAAATAAGATAAGTCTGGTATTTTTTCTTGATAAAGCCTTGCTGGCTCTTTGTAATCATCCTTTCTAAATTTTCAACAATCCTATCTTTAAGGATCCTTTCTAGGATTTTCCTAAGAATTAAAGTGAAGCTCACTGCCGATAGTTTGAAGATTCCATTTTCTTCCTTTTAAAAAAAGCAACAAAACATCTTCCCAAAAACTTGGGGCATTTTCACAGACATCTAGCATCAGTGGAGAGAGTGGACACAAATTTTTTAACTAAAAAAACAATATGCTTAAGAAAACAGAATATAAATGAATAAAAACATGCCTATAGGAATCATGTATTATAAAAGCATGTCAGAGGAGTAACTCTAGAACTATGGCAACCTAATAAAAATAGTGATACTATTTACATTAATTATTTGTAAATTTATTGCTAGACCAATCAAATTGCAAAGGGGATACTTTGAAGCTCTAGGAAAAACAATAATTAAATTGATAAAGAGGAAAAAAATCTAGAAACTCAAGAGAAATAATGGGTTAAAGTAAGAATGAAGAGAACATAATATTATCTGACCTTAGACAACACAGTAAAGCATTAAATAATAAAACTATTTGGTACTGGTTTAGTGTTAGGGACCTTGTTGAAGGCTTAGTCTGAGAAAATGAGAAAATACCAAGGTGGGTTAGTGCAGGGTCACTTTATCAGGTTGATGGATAACAGCATTGAATAAGAATTGGGTACAAGCAGGACTGGTGTTGGTTCTTATAGATCTTATGGTGTATGTACTCAGGGCCTATTTTCCATCAAACTGAGACTAAGATTATTGATCATTGCTGAGGACCTCAGGGTGTTCGCTGTCATGCATGAGAATACCTTGACTGGTGATGAGTGAGCACAAAGATCTGAGGAGATGCTCCCCAGCTTTAACTTGGCTATAGTTCTTTGGGCTTATTTGTGGCACTGAGAGCTATAGGGCATAAAAAAGGAGGCAGGTGGAGAGGCAGGGAGAGGAGTTCCAGAACATGTAACTGATTGGCAATAAAGCTATCTTCTCTTTCCTGCTCGTCTGGCTCCTGACTTCTCAAGAACACGGCTGGTGAGACCTTAATGGTGAGACCTCTGGCTATCCCCAGTGGTAGGATCCAGCAGTTAAGAAATAATAAAGTTGAACTAACTAGACAAGAATCAGAAGCAAGTAATAGTGATAACGCCAAAACTATAAATTACTGGTAGAAAGAATTCCTTTCTGAAAATAACTGCCAGAATTGTATAGGAATATGGATAATATGCTTAAAAAAAAAAGGATTAAAAATCCAACATTATCTGCCTAGTTTTCACTTATTCTCCTGGGTAGTTCTGGCATTCAATGTGTTTCCCTTTGCTGCAACTGGGATGTCACATCTAGCTTGGAAAATTCAATCTTATTCATTGAAAATGGGAAAGGACTGGTGATAAAGAGCCACTTCAGAATTCTATCCCTCTTTAAGGAAAAGTGGCCACACTAGAGAGGGCCAGAGAGGAGTAAAAAGCTCTTTGAAGGTCTTTTAAATTTTGCTCCTACAAAGTACACAAGAATAGAACACAACATGGGCCTCATTGCACCCCTAAGTTAGTAGTCCAGCTAAATGAAGAAGATAAAGCCTCAGATACTTTATATGACTTGGCCATATAGCTGCGAATGAGTGATAAGTGTCTGGACTGGAACCTATACTTCTTCTATCTCCAAAACTCACATTCTTTCCAGACAGGACCATCCATCTTCCTTATTACACTTGCTTCATGGTGATTAATCTCGGTGTCTCAATATTCTCCTTGTCCTGACTTAATCCTGGGCATGGCTCAGCCAGGGTTTACCTTGGCTTCCTATCCACCTGTTAGGTTAACGCCTATACTAGCTCAAGAAGAAAAAAATTAGATAAAGATAAAAATAAGAGTCCACCACAAAGTTTTATCTATTCACCAGGACATCTGGGTATCTGCCTTATTGCTGTCTTCTTCCCTTTGCACAGAAGTTCCAGAGGTCATGATGTCTGCCTCTCAAGGAGAGTTACATCTTGGGGCTGAGCTGCCTGGATGTTGAATAGTACAAAGTTTCACCCAATTCACTATTTCTAGTCTTACTTGAATCATGCTTTATTTCTAACCACCCCAGAAATTTTGTTGTCTTGCTATTTTGTCCCCTCCTGATCTCTCTTCCACTGGCATAAGGACTATTGGGAATCCTTGCACTGCAAATGCTAGTGCTGCCTCAGATAAGGACACAATAATTCATTTCTCTATGGTTCCACTTACAATCCCTGTAAATTTCAGTTTCCTATCGTGTATCCCACTCCTTCCTATGAGGAGGTAGATTTCTTAAGAGAATGGACTATCTTGCTCTTGACTTTATATTTCCAGAGCCTAATGGGGTGCGTGGCACATTATAGGCAGGTCACAAATGCTTTTGTATTGATCAATCTTCCTCTTCTGAATGCAACTAATGTGGGATTGCCTATTCTGAGTAATCTCGGAGTTTAATATAAAAGAAGTACAGGATTAAGCAATGTAACGTTATCTGGAGTTAGAGAGGGAGAAACCAGACATCAAAGCTGGCAGTTCGTGCTATCCAAAATCACATCATCCCACAACTGGGACTGTAAGCGTCCAATCCATAGGTCACCAGGATCTTCACTGTGAAATATTCATTCGGGGCACTAGTCCTGGTCATACAAAGACAAAAAACCCTAAATTTCTCTTCTTGGAAAGGGTACATTTCTATAAAATGGACAGAAAATGTAAACTCCTTAAAAAGGTTTGATATATTTTTGTCTTTGTACTCACAGGGCTTAGCACATAGTAGGTACAAAATGATTATTTGCTGAATGATTGTACTTAACAAGTGGTCATCTAGCTCTTGCTTGAAGACTTTTTTATTTTATTAATTTTATAATTATGTTTTTGACAGTACATATGCAGGGGTAATTTTTTTTTTTTTACAACATTAGTCCTTGTATTCATTTTCCCAAATTTTCCCCTCCCTCCCTCTACTCCCTCCCCTAGATGACAGGCAATCCCATACATTTTACATGTGTTACAGTATAACCTAGATACAGTATATATGTGTAAATCCCATTTTCTTGTTGCACATTAAGTATTGGATTCCGAAGGTGTAAGTAACCTGGGTAGACAGACAGTAGTGCTAACAGTTTACATTCACTTCCCAGTGTTCCTTCTCAGGGTGTAGTTGTTTCTGTCCATCATTGATCAACCGGAAGTGAGTTGGCTCTTCTTTATGTTGAAGATTTCCACTTCCATCAGAATACATCCTCATACAGTATTGTTGTTGAAGTATACAGTGATCTTCTGGTTCTGCTCGTTTCACTCAGCATCAGTTGATGTAAGTTTCTCCAAGCCTCTCTGTATTCCTCCTGCTGGTCATTTCTTACAGAGCAATAATATTCCATAACCTTCATATACCATAATTAATATGTAATAATATCCTACATAATAAATGTAGGATTTGACTCAGAACCTGACTCCCAATCCACTAAGTCTTTCCCACCCTGGATCCCAGAGGCAGCACTGGACGGCTGGAGGAACTCGTGAGGTACATTTCATTCAGGATTGGTCTTTCTTGATTGGCTCTTCTCTGTTTGGCCATGCCCAACATCACAAGAAGTCACGCCCACTTTTCTTTAGGCTACTGTCCCTCTTACTCCTTTTGCTTTTCTCTGCCATCCTCGCAGTCCCTCCGGAGCATGCGTACTCTTTTGCTGGCAAAAGTCCCGCCCCAAGGGGCGGGGTGGGCATACGTCATCAGGGAGCGCGGGGAAGAGACGCTGCGGTAAGCTAGTCGCCGGCCGGCTATTGCCGGGGGTTTCTGAGGGAAAGTTTGGGGTCGCCGAGCTGTCTGTGACCATGACATTTCGAGACCCAAGGGCAGCCTTAGTGCTCGGGCTCCCGGGTGCAGGGGGCGGGGCCGGGGGCCGGATCCAGAGTGCGTGCGGCGTCCTTGGCCGCGGCTCTTCCCGCCGTATCGCGGGTGGGGTGACGGAGATGCGGCTGTCAGCCGGCCCGATCCCGACCTGGTCCGCTTCTTCCCGAGCCCCTAGAGTCTCTCGTGGCCGAGCCAGCCCGGAGGCGGGGAGGGTTGGAGCGGGCAGAGAGCTCGGAGCAGTCCTTGTACAGCGGGGGAAACTGAGGGTCGGGGCCGCCGCCGGGGGCTGGATCGCGAGGCTCCCCCCCCACCCCCGCCCGCGGCTCCTTGATCTGTTCTTCCCATGGGAGAATTCGAACCTGGAATTCCTTTCGCCTTCGTGTAGCCCCGGCTGTGGTGTGTGTGGAGAGCGGGGGAGCGCGGAGAGACACGGGGGCTGCAGCGGGGCTGGGGGGGCGGAGCCAGAGCGCGCCCCGCTCGGGAGAGGCTGCGCAGAGCTGGAGCCGCTGGGGTCTGTGGGCACGAGACCCCCCGCTGCGAGAGGTCGGGGGCGGATTGTTGGACGCCTCTTCTAGGGCAGAGCTGTCTAAGAGGAGCCTGAAGGAGCAGCAGAGGAGGAGCGCACTCCCCTGTGGGCGTGGGGAATTCCTCCGTCGTTCCCATTCCACACGGAGTCATTTCAGGAGGGGGCACTATTAAGGGGGAGAACATTCCAGACGTGGGGACCGCCAGTGCAAGGGTGGAAGTTTATGTGAGGACCAATTAGCAGGAAAGTTCGAGGCCGTGGAGTTGTGTGAAATAAGTCCGGAAAGATGGGGGGGGGGTCAAGATTCTGGGGGCTTTTTCTGGACCGGGCTGAAGACGTGAGCTTTATGGCCTTTGGTGATGGATTACAGGCGGTCACACACCCGGTGCCTAACCGACATTGACGCTGTCAGTCTGTGTTTTGGGAGTGTCCGTTTGGCAGCTTGGGGAGGGGATCCTGTGGAACTAGGAAGGCCCGGTCTTCCTATAGACGTTCTGAGAGGTGTGGGTGGGTGCGGGGAAGAAGGAAGTGGCCCAACGGAGAGCGGTGGAGATCCAGAGTTGTAAATCTATGATTTGTAGTGAGTGCCCATAACAGTCTAAAGAAATGAGGAAGTTTGTTTTGTTTTTTGTTTGTTTGAGAAAGGCACTTTTGGAACACGCTGAGTTGAGATACCTTTAGGATATTCGTGTGTTGTGTGTATACACGCACTCTAGTTAGCATTTACATAGCGCCAACTACGGGCCAACTCTTAGAAAGTATTTCATTTGGTATAAATATCTTCTCATTGGATCCTGCGTAGCTCAGGGAGATCGTTGTTAGACCGGTTTAATATCTGTTGAAGAAACTGAGGGAAAAGTGACCAGCCCAGTGGTCACACTGCTGAGTGCGTGGTGAGGGGCCCCGCACGCCGTTCTGAGTGCCTCCAGCTGCCTTTTATCAGGGTTTGAATGATTGAAGCTAAGGGAACCCTGGAGCTATGTCCCCGAGAGTTCAGATAAGAGGGAAGAGATGGAGGAGGTCTCTAAAGACTGCTGTAATAGGTGTGAGAGTAGTCGGATGATCCAGCCGAGGAGTCTGAGGAGGAGTGATTAGGAGGAAGAACCAAGGGTGCATTTTAATAGAAGCTAAAGAGGCAAGATAGAAGGAATTACATATACATGTAATATACATTGTGTGTGTGGAAGGGGGAAGGGCAAAAGAGCTTCCCGGAGGAGGCAGTGGCTGGCTGTCAAAAGCCACAAAAAGATACAGTAGAACGAAGACTGAGAAAAGATCTTTGGATTTAATAGTTAAAGAGATTCTTCTTATCCCATGGTGAGATTTAGAAAAAAGGGGAAGGAAACATAATGAATATAGATAATAACTTTGGGGAATTTGGTTGTGAAAGAAAGCAAAGAGGGAAGGAAGGCTAGAGAAAGGGGAAGGGAATAGCTTTTGGGAATGTACTTCCTAGGAGGGAAATGAGCATATTTTAGGCATGTGGGAGCAACCTTTCCTTAAGGAAGGAGAGCTTTGAGGTGAAAGGAGGCTGGAATGTTCTAAAGGGCAAAGTCCAGAAGAGACTACTTGAGATGGGATCAGGAGTATAGCCTACAAGTAGGGGGTTGGCACTGGCTAGGCAAAACTTAACTCTTTATCAGAAACTGGAAAGGGGGTAGGGCAAAGAGAATTGGGGATACTAAAGAGGCATTTTGCTGAATAGAGGAGGATGGTTTGCTTTTTTTTTTTTTTTTTTTTTAAAGCAAAGTGGAAGACAGAATTCTCTTATTTTAAAGTTCAATTTTAGTTGGTTTTATTTTTTTCCCAAATTAGATCCTCCTCTCCCTCCCACTTCACCCCCTCCCATGTGAGAAAACAAGAAAAACAAAATCCCCATCATGAACACGTATAGTTAAATCAAGTTCCTGTGTTGGCGTTATCCAAAAAATTGCCTCAGTCTGCACTATGACTTCATCACCTCTAAAATTGTTATGATTGCATAAATTTTCCTGATTGCAATTACTTCACTCATTAGTTTACAAGTTTTCACAGGTCTCTCTGAAACCATTGCCCTTTATCATTTCTTCTATAACTTGTTCATTGATAGGTACTCAGTTTTCAGTTCTTTGTTACCACATATGTGTCTTTTTTCTCACTTTGATCACGTCGGCATATAGGCTTTGTAGTGATATTGTTAAGCTTTTTTTGTGCAGAATAAGAACACATTTTCAATACATAGGTGGGTAATTAAAAAAAATTGAAGAGCATCAAAGAAACCTTGTAAAATGCAAAACAAAATACAAGAGCAGAAGAAAGTTCAGGATTGGACCAACAAGCAGGGCACTAAGATTCCTGTTCTGTTAAATATATACTTAAAAAAACAGACTGTATGTAACAAATTCAGTTTCATACGAAATCGTTGCCTTTCTTTGTATGTTTAAATGTTTGTATTCACACTTATATAAAACATACTTTTCAAAGATACTGAAGGGGGTTGCCAGAGGGATGTTAGATCCTTTGGGAAAACTCAGATTTTTATTAGTAAGAAGAAAATATGATGTGAAAGATCTGGGATAAGAGAGTTTTTTAATAGTAGAGTAAGAGATCCTAGCAGATTCAGTGGAACATGAGGCAGAGAAATATATAGACTGTAGGGATAAGAATGAGTGCAAGAGAATTTTCTCTCCAGACACTGACCCTGAAAAGTGGACTAA
The DNA here is from genome assembly GCF_048593235.1 of Sminthopsis crassicaudata. Taxonomy (NCBI): domain Eukaryota; kingdom Metazoa; phylum Chordata; class Mammalia; order Dasyuromorphia; family Dasyuridae; genus Sminthopsis; species Sminthopsis crassicaudata. The sequence continues at coordinate 704,091,669 of NC_133617.1, read as the reverse complement.
AGTAAATAGGAGCTGGGACTATTTCTGATATATCACAGAAAATGAAAAGTTAATGTCATTTCCCTCTCTTAGGCATCCCTTCTCTTTTTAATTGATAGAGCTGTTTTCATTGTCTTCCCTTAGATATTTAAGTCATGTCTTATTTTAATGGATATTCTGTGGTCCCAGATCTTTTTTTTTTTTTTTTTTTTTTTTAACATAGCACCTGTACAAACAAGGCTGGAACCTTCTATATGTATCCCATATTTTACTCAGCACAAACTTTACTATGTGCTTGTTACAAGATATAGGTACAGCTGCAAGATAAATCTTGATACTTCATCAGGTTATACTAGGGAAGTGGGGTTGATAAAGAAGTTGATTTTTTGGAACTTTATATATTTATTATATTCCAATATTAATAATTAATAAGTTGCTTCCAACTGTTGTCTCATTTCTACTAATTAGACTAAAACCTTTGAAAATAAAGATTTTTTTCTTACTCTGTTACCTTATAGCACCTAGTTGGTTCATTGCACAGAGGTGTCAGTCAATCAATAAATATTTATTATGTTTTCTGTGAGGTGTCAAGTACTATGCTAAGCATTTAGGGATACAAAAAAAGAGATAAAAATATTTCTTGGGGGCAGCTAGGGGGCTCAGTGGATAGAGTACCAGCCTTGAATTCAGGAGGACCCAAGTTCAAGTCTGGTCTCAGACACTTAACACTGCCTAGCTGTGTGACCCTGGGCAAGTCACTTAACCCCAGCCTCAAAAAAAAAAAAAAAAAAAAAAAAAAATTACTCCCTGTACTTCCCTTAGTGGAAGAGATAAAAGGCAAAAAATTTTGCAAGCTTTGGACAGGATTGTGAGATTATTTCAAATGAGATGACAAATACATCACAAGCCAGTTCTTTTATCAGCATTATATAAATGTTAACTATTATTACTATTAGGGAAATTGGAAGTAACAGAGAAAGGATGCTAGAATTAAAAGGGATTAGGAAAGAGTAGAAGGGCGGATTGTAGCCAAGACTAAAAGAAATCTAAGGAAGCTAGGAGGTGGAGATGAGAGAGAACGTTCCAGGTAGAGAGACAAGCCCAAAGTCTGGAGGTGAAGTGTCTTGTTTGAGGAATCACAAGGTGTCACTAGATTGCAGACTGTATGGTAAGGTGTGAGAATCCTGGGAAGGTTGGAAGGGAGAGTGTTATGAAGGGCACTGAATACTGAAGAGACTTTTGTGTTTGATAGTTGGGGGCGTTAGGGAGCCACTGGACTTTATTGGGGAGGAATGTCACATGGTCATAACTCCACTTCAGGAAAATCACTTTGGCAGCTGAGTGGAGGATGGGTGGGAGTGGGATGTGCTTAACGATATGATGACTTGTTGGAAGGGAGGGCAGCATTGTTCCTTGGTAAATCTCATGCTTTCTATCAGTTGGTAATTGCTATCATTGTCCTTGGCACAATGTTTCATACTACTTCGGAGGAGGATTTAAGTGGTAGGAGCAGCATAGGGCACACTTCAAGCCTGTGACTGTATTCAGTCATAAAAAAGGAAGTGACTTCAACAGGTGGTGGTGTAGACAGTCTATCCTAAGCATGGGAGCAGCATGGACAAAAAGACATGGATAGTATAGATAAGACCAGGGAATAGGAAGTTTATTTTGGCTGAATCTTAAAGTATGTAGAGGATAATAGTATGCAGGAAGTTTTATTTTTTATTCTGTGGGCAGTGAGGAACCACTGAAAATTTCTGAGTAAAGGAATAGTATGTTGAGAAAATGATTTGGGCTTCTTGGTGAAGGATAGTTAGGGAAGGCATAGGTTGAAGGGAGGAAGAACAGTTAGTAGTGGGCTATTCTAATAAAATGGGTGAGAAAAGAGAGACTTATGTAGCATTGGAAAGAATACATATATTAGTGCTATCAACTGATAAGGGAAATAGAGCAGGAAAATTCAAAGATAATGCTAAAGTTAGAGCCCAGAAGCCTAGGAGATGGTCGTGCAATCATTAGAGAGAAAAGTTAAGGGACAGGGCAGGTTTGGGGTAGACTTCATTAGGAGTTCAGCTATTTGTGAAGACATAGCCTATACTTCATAAAGGGTTTGGGAAAATTATGATGATTCTGCCTTTCTCACTGAAGTAATGATTTCAGATGATTTAAGAGAAAGCAAGTTTAGCTTGATTCTCTCAAAGGACAGATCATTTCTTAAGATCCTTGCTCATTTTGTACTCATTGTTCTTGGACATTCCCAGAAATCCTTATTTTATCCTCTTAGAGCCCTGCTGAGGAGAATTAAGATATCTTTACTACAGAAACACATCTATCTAGTGAATGTGCATATCAAAGGAAGTAAAACCAAAATGTTTTTATATTGTCCATTACTGAATATGGAAATGATATTCTTTGTAGGTACCTGAGTCAAAGTAATGCAGTTCTTCCAATTGACACTAGGTAAAATAAGTTATTCTGTATAATATATATGTGTGTGTGTGTGTGTGTGTGTGTGTGTGTGTGTGTGTGTGTGTGTGTGTGTGTGTGTGTATTTTCCCTTTTCTTATATACTTTTCATTTCATTTAGGAACTTTTCAACCTATCATTTGCCTTACATCCATTGGAAAGTTTTGTAGATGGGCAATTTTTTTTCCATTTTTTTTTTAAATTTTTATAATTATAACATTTTCTCTGACAGTACATATGCATAGGTAATTTTTTTTTTTTTAACAACATTATCCCTTGTACTCCCTTCTGTTCCGAGTTTTTCCCCTCTTTCTCTCCACCCCCTCCTCTAGATGGCAGGCATTCAATGGGCAGTTTTTGTAGAAGAAGAAAATTTCATTTTCATCTAAGATGTATTTTGTGGCATAAACAATTTTGTATGGACTTGTTTTCTGCCCCTCATTAGCTGTTTACACTTCAGGTATCTGTGGGTCCATGTGTGGGAACCTAAAAATAATTAGGTATGTCTGCATCCTTCAAGATCACAGAGCTAGAATCCGACTGAGGCAGACAGCAAAAGCCTATGCTGTGATTTTTTGCATTCATGCTCTATAGTTACATTTCTGTCCAGTTTTAAGGTTTGTAAAGTATCTTCTCCCCTCACCACAGCCCTGTGAACTAGGAAGCAGAAAGAATCCCTTTTATCAGTGGCCATCCAGGTCATCAGCAATGAGAGTCATATCTCTCCAGGCACAATGCTCCCCTTTTTATTTCCAAGTATGATTGCAAAATTTAAACAATAAAACCCAGCCATTATGTGACACATCAGTAAGAGGAAACTGATTTGTGTAATAAACTACAGCTCAGGATGATTCAGTATGGGCTAATTGGCAACTTTGATCCCAAAAGCTTGCTTTGTTTTGGTGATGTGGCCCGTAGGAAGTCTCAGGAAAAGTTAGAACTATGATAAGATATATCCTGGACTCTACGAATGGTGTATTCTTATTCTGTTGTAGAGTATCTCATTTTTCTTGCATTAATGCATCCTAACTTTGCATCTTCTACCTTGGTTAATAGGATTCTTGAATTTAAATGATACCCAGAAATTCTATTCTAAATACTTTAGGTATCTGCTACCTTCTCCCTAGTCCTGCTGAATATTACAGTCCCCAAAGAAAATGTTATCAAACCTTTATAGTTACAGAAGAAGAGGCAAGAGAAAGAAAGGGCTATTCTTATTTAATATTTTTAGTTACATGCAAAACAATCTTTTTTACATTTATTTTTAAAACTTTGAATTCCATATACGCTACTCTTTTCCTCATCCCCACTCCTTGGTATAAGAAGGCACATATGAAGTTATGCAAAATATTTCCATAAGTTATGTAAAAGAAAACATAAATTTTCCCTCTCCCCCAAAAAAACCCTCAAGAAAAATAAAGTTTAAAAAGAAAAGTATGTTTCAATCTGTATTCAGACACAATCAGTTCTTAGAAAGGGGCTGTTTCTAAAAAATAGTATTTTATTTTTTCAAATACATTCAAAAGACAACTCTCAACATTCACCTTAGCAAAGCTTTGTGTTCCAAATTTTTCTCAGAGAAATTTCATTCAAAATAACTAGATAATATAAAATATTTGGGAATCTACCTGTTAAGGCAAAGTCACAAACTGTATTAACACAATTACAAAACACGGTCCACACAAATAAAGTAAGATCTAATCAGTTGGAAAAATATCAAGTGCTCATGGATAGGTCAAGCTAATATAATAAAAATGACAAAACTACCTAAATTAATCTACTTAAAGCCACACCAATCAAATGGCCAAGAAATTATTTTAGAGCTGAAAAAAATAATAACAAAGCTCATCTGGAAGAACAAAAGGTCAGAAATTCCTAGGGAATTAATGAAAAAACAATGCAAATGAAGGTGGCCTCGCTGTACCAGACAGACCTAAAACTATATTATAAAGCAATGGTCAGCAAAACTATTTGGTACTAAGAAATAAAGTACTTGATCAGTAGAATGGGTTGGGTTCACAAGACACAATAGTCAATGACTATAGTAATATAGCCAAAGACCCCAGCTTCTGGGATAAAAACTATTTGGCAAAAATTGTGGGGAAAATTGGAAATCAGTATGGCAGAAACTAGACATTGATCCACACCTAACACCCTCCACCAAGATAAGATTGAAATGGATTCATGCTTTAGACATAAAGAGTTATAAGCAAATTAGAAGAACAAAGGATAGTCTATCTCTCAGATCTGTGGAGAAGGAAGGAATTTGTAACCAAAAAAGAACTATGCATTATGGAATGCAAAATGGATAATTTTGATCATATTAAAAATTTTTTTGTACAAACAAAACCAATACAGATAAGATTGGAAGGGAAGCCATAAATTTGGGGAAAATTTTTACATCCAAATATTCTCATAAAGGTCTCATTTCTAAAATATATAGAGAATTGACTCAAATTTATAAGAATTCAAGCCATTCTCCAATTGGTATGGTCAGAGGATATGAACAATTTTTAGATGAAGAAATTAAAACCATTTATAGTCATATGAAAAAATACTCAATCATTGATCAGAGAAATCAAAATTAAGACAACTCTGAAGTATCACTACACACTTCTCAGATTAGCTAAAATGCCAGGAAAAGATACTGATGAACTGGGACACTCTTACATTGTTGGTGGAGTTGTGAACTAATCCAACCAATCTAGAGAGCAATTTGGAACTATGCCCAAAAGACTATCAAACTTGGATTAAAAAGTGTTTCTACTGGACCTGTATCCCAAAGAGATCATTAAAAAGGGGAAAAGGACCTATGTATGCAAAAAATGTTTGTAGCAGTCCCTTTTGTAATGGCAAGAAACTGGAAACAGTGGCTGAATAAGTTATGGCATATGACTGTTATGGGATACTATTGTTCTGTAAGAAACGATCAGCAGTATGATTTCAGAGAGGTCTGGAGAGACTTAGATGAACTGATGATAAATGAAGTGAGTAGAACTAGGAGAATATTATACACGGCAACAGCAAGATTATATGATGATCAATTTTGATGGATATGGCTCTTTTCAACAAAGAGATGATTCAGGCCAATTCCAATAGACTTGTGATGGAGAGAGCCATCTTCATCCAGAAAGACTATGGGAACTAAATGAGGATCACAACGTAGTATTTTCACTCTTTTTGTTATTTGCTTGCATTTTGTTTTCTTTCTCAATTTTTCTCCTTTTTTATCTGATTTTTCTTGTGCACCATGATAATTGTGAAAATGTTTATAGAAAAATTGTATATGTTTTAACATATATTGGATTATTTGCCATCTGGGGAGAGGATGGTGGAAGGGAAAGAAAAAATATTGGAACACAAGGTTTTGCAAAGATGAATGTTGAAAATTATCTATGCATATGTTTTTAAAATAAAAAGCTTAATTTTAAAAAATAAAAAAAATTATTTCCCCCAAGCAATTCAATATGGGTTAATTAAACATGTGCAATTCTTTTAAACATTTTCATATTCATCATTCTGTGCAAAAAATATCATCACCAAAGGGGTAAAAAAACCAAGAAAGGAAAAAAAACCACAAGCAAACAACAACAAAGAAATACTATACTTTGATCCACATTCAGTCTTTATAATCTGCTTTTTGGGTGCAGATGGCTCTCTTCATCCCAAGTCTATTAGGATTAGCCTAAATTACCTCATTAAAGAAGTAAGAACCAAGTCCATCACAGTTGATCATCACATAATCTTGTTGTGTGGTGCAATGTTCTTTTGGTTCTACTCACTTCATCCAGGATCAGTTCATGTAAGTCTTTCTAAGCCAAAAAGAACTATTTTTCTTTTTCTTTTTCTTTTTTTTTTTTTCCCCTGAGGCTGGGGTTAAGTGACTTGCCCAGGGTCACACAGCTAGGAAGTGTTAAGTGTCTGAGACCAGATTTGAACTTGGGTCCTCCTGAATTCAGGGCTGGTGCTCTATCCACTGCACCACCTAGCAGCCCCCAAAAGGACTATTTTTCTAAGGAACAAGGGAATTCATTAGTAGTCTTAACTTTTTCACCTTTTACCACTCACTTGCTGATAAGACCAGAAAAGGCAATCCTTATATATAAGTTTAGTGTTTACTTCTACAAAATAATATGAAACAAAGATATTTAATATTTTCATTTTTATCTGAAATTTGGACCAAGTGAATAGGTATGGGTTGATTATGGGCTAGGATAATATATTACAATTTGTTAACTATTATTGCAGGATAAATCTTAAATTATCTGGGCAGGGCATAATATATTTCCTCAAATTTAACCAAATTCCTACTTATAGGTCTTCTTACCTTCCTTGTGATTCATAACTCACTTTTTTTTTTTAATTTTCTGTAGCACAAGCACTCTAATGCCCATGCCTCTTTAAATATTTTAATAATGATGATGTACAATAAAGCATTAATCTTAGCTTTTGTATTGTTTGTGTTGTTCCTCCATCTGTGTGCTGTGGTGCCCTGTTGTGGCACAGAGATGATAAAAGAATTCAAATTCTGGCAGGTCTTTACCAAGCTGGAATAAAAATTTAATATGGATTGGGTAAAGTGGTACAGTAGAGAATGCTGGACTCAAAGTCAGAGGGATCTTGGATTCAAATCCAGCCTCAGAAACTTTCTAGCTGTGTGACCTTGGGCAAGTAATTTAACACCTGATGGACTATGGATCTGTGACCCACCTGAGACAGTATGGCCCATAGGGTTGATGAGGGATGAGAGTACCGATGGAGAGGTTAGGCAGCAATGGGTGGAGTTTTTTCCCTCCCAAGCTGGAGTTCTAAGCAAAGGAATTCGCTAAACCCAGAGGCTATGGTAAAAAGAATTTATTGTTAAAGAGACACTAAGAGGGATTCTCTTGGTGGGCATATCATTCTCAGGGAAGAAGTGATCTGCAAAAAGTCATTTTCTGAAGACCTATTTTATGTATGAGTCTAAGGGAAGTCTCAAGTAAATGTGAAATCTTGCCTGGAGTTGTGACTTTCCCCAAGAAATGCTCTAAGACTTAAGATCCTGTTTTAAGTCTTCAGTTTGGCCTTGTTATATTTCACTCCCCTTTATGCTCTGAGAGGAGGCAAGACCACTTGGGTTTGTAGATCAAAGGAGACATTTTTTTGGTGATTTTACATAATTTTACAGGACTCAGGTCTTATAAAGTTTACTCTTGTCAGGGTCACAAAAGACTCAGATATGACTAAATCGATTGAATGACAACAAATGGGCCCAGTAGTGGACAGTCCATTGTCTGAGGAACAGCTTAGATAACATTGGTCTATGTTGGCCACAATGTTGAATTTTTTAGCTCTGCTTTAGGCTGTTTATTAAGATTCCAAGTCCTCATAATCTGCTTCCCTTGGGGCCAGTCTCCTGGAACCAAGCTGTTATGATTGTTAATTTGCACTTCCTCCTCTTGTTCCCTCTCCACTCTCTCTTGGTGTCCTCCTTTCCTCACTTGTGTTTAATGATCAGCTCTCCAGAAAACTCCCACATCTACATTTCCAGTCCAGGTCTCTCTCCTCACCTTGAGTCCTGCTTCCCTAACTTCCTTTTGGATATTTCAAACTGGATGTTTCACTGGCAGATATTAACATAGCCAAAGCAGAACTTGCTGTTTTCTCCCTGAAGCTATTCTTTTCCCAGCTTTCCTATTTTTGTCAGCATCCCACTGCTCTGTCTTCTAAATTCACAGGCTTCATGTTTTCCCTGCCTCCTCATTCTTACCCACACTTGCAATCTGTGCCTTCCCAACACTCTAAATATCCACTCTTTTTTCCACCCACATTTCTACCAGTCTACTTCAGACCCTCATCACCTCTCACCTGGACTATTACAATAGTTTCAAGTCTCTTTATTCCAGGTCATTGTCTTCACAGGTATTAAAGTGATTTTTCCTAAGGCCTAAATGTGACCATGTTACTTACTACTCTAGAAACTTTGGTGGTTTCCAATTTGTCTTCAAGATCTTTAAGCTTTAGTGGCTTAAAACTGCTCTAAGACTTAAGATCCTGTTTTAAGTCTTCAGTTTGGCCTTGTTATATTTCACTCCCCTTTATGCATTCACATTGGCCATCTTGCCATTCCTTATGTGCAACTCTGCATCTCCATGTCCTGTCCTGGCTGTTTTCCATGTCCAAAGTATGCTCCATCCTTACTTTGGTTGCTTAGAATCTGATTTCCCTCAAAGGTTAGTTCAAAAGCCATATACTTACTGCTCGAGCTATTTCTTGACCTTCCCTTCCCTCCACTTCTTCATTGACTGGTCTTTATTTGGTTTCTACTCCCTTTGCAATGGAAGCTGCTTTAAAGCAGAGACTGCTTTGATTTTTTTTTCTCCTCACTGCCTGATACTGTGTGGCACATAGTTGGCACTCAACAAGTGGTTGCTGGTTGACTAGTGGAGAGGTCACAGGCCTTTGAAGTGCTTATATTGTTAGTAGTGTCTGTCCTATTTGACTCTTTTTTAAGATTAACTAAGTGAGGCTATTGAGAGTAGAGTGCATCTATAGTCTGAGTTGTACAGTGTGTCAGTGAGTTACCACATAAGGAGGTCACTGTACTGTGCCCTCAGATCAGGAACAAGCAATGCTACAATATAGATTGGTCATAGATAAGGAACTTAGTGGCTAGGATTTTATCAGGAGAATAGATTAGGAGCTGGAAAGGGCCTTGAAGGCCATATGATCCAGTGGCCCCCTTCATCTTATAGATGAGGAGACTAATGTCTCTATAATTCATTACACTAGTATTTAGGGGCAGAGCCAGGCTTTTAACCTTGGTTTTTACCCAAAAGATTCCCTTCCCTGATCATAGCTTTTTAGGTTTTTCCTCTCCAGATTGGGGAGGGGAGAAGTCACATGCCCGTATACATACACACAATCATCTATATGTATATTCATACACACATATTCTTGAGTGATACAGATGGACTTTGGGTTAATATATCTAGATTCACAATGTCCAGGCATTTATTGCATGGTTTCATCATTGCTCAAGGCCTTCAGACCACCTCAGAACTAGTGAATTTTGGAGAAATGGGAGAGAGTTAGCCATTGATTTCAGCCACTGAGCACATTCTCTTGAGAAATGGCCTTGTCCTGTTTAAAATTTCTCAAGGGTCATGTGTTTCAGATGTTTTTTTAAAAATCTCCCTTATGTAAGTCATTTTCTTATTATGGAAGTAGCGTCCTCTAAGTGGTTCCTTTAATTTATATCCTTTCCAGATGTAGTGTTGTGTTGAGCATTAAGTGTTTTTTGTTTATTTTGACTTCTTAGCACTTGTAAAATTTAATGATCAGAAATTATCAAATAAATGAAAAATTTATTACTATTAGTTGGAAATTTGGATTTATGTTGGAGGGTGTGGTGGTGGGAGAGGATGCTGACTATCTCTAGTGAGAAGGAGTTTAAATATGGCCCTTTTGTCCCTTCCCTCCCTCCCTCCCTTATTCCCCTCTCCCTCCCTTCTTCCCTATCCCTCCATCCTTCTCTTCCTTCTTTCCTTCCTCCCTCCCTCCCATTCCTTCCTCTCATTTCCTGACTCTTCTTTCTATAATTTCTGTTTCCTTATTATTTGATTTGATTAGAAATCACTGATATTTAAAGACATTAGCAGTAATTATCTCCAGGGGCTTTGGGGCAATTCTGTATCTATTGGATGGAGAGCTAGGCCTGGAGTTAGGAGATTCTGGGGTCACTTAATGTATGTTTGCCTCTATTTCCTCAGAAATAAGCATAATAATAACACCTACCTGCTAATGTTGTTGTGAGGAGCAAATGAGATAATATTTGTAAAGTGTTTAGCATAGTGCCTGGCACATTGTAGGCACTTTATAAATACTAGCTATTATTATTATTAACTATTTTGTTATTTTATTTTCTTAGTGAAATCATATATATGTGCTAAGCCCCTCATCTTCTAGAAATAATTACCTTATATTTATATACTCTACATGCTGTTTTGTTTTTAGGTATCTAAAGTACTTAGACATAAATATAAAGTAAATATTTTATGACTACAGAGAAGGAAGGGGATGGATATTTTATGACTACAGAGAAGGAAGGGGATGTAGGTAGTAATGGAAAAGTGAGAAGAGCAAAAGAGAGTGTATTACTTTGAAAACTGGAATCTCATCTTGGGATAGACAAACATTTCATGGATCTAGACTGAATGGAGTTCCTTGTAATGAAAAGAACATTCTCCAAATGTAATCTTTTAGAGTAAGGATGGGTTTATTTTTGTATTTATATCCTTAGTACTGCCATCTTAGTGGTTGGTACAAACTGTGCCTCCTGTATGGGGACATAGAGCTGGAAAACTCCTTAGAGATCACCTAGTCCAGGAGGTATTAACTTTTTTGTGTATTATGGGCCCCTTGGGCCATTTGATGAGGTCCATTGGACATCTTTCCAGAAAAATATATTCAAATGCATAAAATAAAATACATGGGCTTACAAAGGAAACTAGTTACATTCAGATATATTAATCAAAATACGAAAAATCACGGACCTCAGAATATGATGTCCAAACCCTTTATTTTACAGATAGGGAAATTTGGATCAAGAGAAGTTAAGACACTTCCTAAGGTTTGCATAGACACTAAGGAATAGAGTCAGTATCTGATGCCAAGTTTTCTGACTTCAAATCTTGTGGTTCTTCCCACAATACCATTCTTCTTCCTCTTATAAATGCTTATTGATTGATTGGTTGCTTTGGTTACAAATTTGATGGTTTTTTTTTTTTTTAATTGGGATTGTTAAAGTATAATTCTGAGGCTGTTTGTCATAGGGATTATTTTTGTTTTTTGTCTGTACTGCTCAAATACAGATCTATGAATAAAGAATGGCAACAGCTACTGGTGAGACTTGTCGTTCGCTGGGCTCTGGACTCTCCAAGTTGCAGTTTGCTCCATTTAGTAGTGCCTTGGATGCAGGATTCTGGCATGAATTGACCCAGAAGAAGCTTAATGAGTATCGCCTGGATGAGGCACCAAAGGATATTAAGGGTTATTATTATAATGGTAGGCTATCCTAAAATGCATCATGACTTGCTTTCCTTCAAATGTATAATTAAATTTCATTTATGTTTGAATTAGCTTTATAGTTTATTAATCATAAACTTGGTTTATGACCCTCAGTTTCTCTTCATGTGCCCTATTTTTTGATAAAACTCATTTTCATCTCTCCCCACAAAATATAAAAGTAAAAACAAAACCTGATATATTTGCATTTCTTCTTAAAGGTAGAGAAGAGTTTTTTTTTTTTTTTCTAATCATTTTACTGTTACAGTTGTAAGCAGATCATTTATTCTTAGTAGATAAGGGCCAATGGAGTTGCATGGGCAGTTTTATTTTTATTATTATTATTTTTTAAATTAAAATGTTTTTAGCTTTTTATTTACAAGATATCTGCATGAGTAATTTTTCAGCATTGACTCTTGCAAAACCTTCTGTTTTTTTCCCCTCCTTCCTCCCATCCCCTTCCTGTTGGTCATTTCTTACAGAACAATAATATTCCATACATTCATATACAACAATTTATTCAGCCATTCTCCAACTTATGGGCATCCACTCAGTTTCCAGTTTCTGGCCACTACAAAGAGCGCTGCCACAAACATTCTTGCACATGTGGGTCTCTTTCCCTTTAGTATTTCTTTGGGATATAAGCCCAGTAGTAACTGCTGGGGCAAAGGGTATGCACAGTTTGATAACTCTTTGAGCATAGTTCCAAATCTCTCTCCAGAATGGCTGGATGTATTTCCAATTCTACCAACAAAGTGAGATTGTTGGTTTTTTAAAAATTTTATTTATCTATGAATTCTCTGTACTACCTTCTCAGTCCTTCTCCTGAACAACCAGGATTAACAATGTAGTCCTGACTCCTTTAAAGAGGAGTGGGTGGGGGAAATAAGCATTTATGTAATGCCTACTATGTGGTAGGCACTGGGTTAAATACTACCACTATTTACTGATTTGTTCTTGTTTTTGTCCAGGTGATTCGGCTGGCTTGCCAGCACGTTTGACTTTGGAGTTCAGTGCTTTTGATATGTGAGTATATGGTCAAGATCTGAATTGAGGAATATGGTTTGCCTTTGATGATATAAAGTGTGTCATTATGGGAGATGCTCAGGCCCTTATAAGCTGAGCCTTTGGGATTTTACACTTGTTTACTAGAAACTCTCAAGATCCTAGGACACATGGTAATTGATTAATCAACATGCATTTATTTTAAAATGGGACTTTCCTCTCAGTTGAGTTTTTATACTTGTATTTTAACAATACAGCCAGCAATCAAAATTAATTGATCATCAGCTATGTGCTAGTCCCTAATATGGACGCAGAAATATTGGACTTGGTTTTGTCTTCCTTGAACTTATTGCTTAGTTGAGGAGATAGGGCCTGGAGAAATGAAAATGTTAAATAGCATTTCAAAATAACAGCATGAGAAATGTCACAAAGCAAGACATAACCAATAAGAATTATGAATTCAACAGAGAAGGGGAGGAATCGGTCTGAGCTGAGAGGATTAAGAGAGATTTCATACAGAAGAAGAGCATTGCCCCAGACTCTGTAAGAGACAGAACCTGGAGAGGCAGGGAGAAGGAAGGGAAAAGGCATTTCAGACAGGGAATAACTTAAGCATGAATGCAGACAGTCTAGGCCAAAATATGTTCAGAGCAAGAGTCAGCAGAACAATTCAAATGGGTCTAGTTGAAGAAAAGTCAAAAGAAAAAGGACATCAGATACCTAGTGAAAGAGCTTTATAGAACTCCATTGAAAAAATTTGAGCCAGAGTTATGTGACGACAGTGGAATTTTATGGAGATTTGTCCATTAATATGCTATAAAGAATGAATTAGAGAATAAAGAAAATAAGAATAGATTTGTTTTTACCAAATACCTTAGAACAGCTTTATGAGAAAAGTAGTGCAAGTATTATTGTGCCTGTTTTATTGATGAGGAGAATCTTAGAGAGGAAAGACACATTCTTAACATCACAGAGCAGCAAATAACCTGGCCAGGATTTAAACCCATGTCTCCTGCATCTATATCTAGTGTCCTTTCTATCAGTTTTCTTTTGAGACTGAGAATGAATTAGGCCATTACAATCCAGGCAAATGGTGTGGAAAGAGCTTTAGTGGATTTGTGATCACAGGGGAAGCCAGGGACTTTGGAGTCAGTGATTCCAAAGTTCCAAACCTGACTACCTGGAGGAATAGTATTATCATGAGAAGAAATGGGAAATTTAAGGGGCAGAAATGATTTTGAGAGCAAGATGAGAAATTTACTTGTAGACATATTTCATTGGAGGGGATATCCAGGTACAAATGCTCAGTAAGCAGCTAGAGCTGTGAGGCTGTAGAATGAGAGGAAGTTGAGGGTCATAAATGTAGTTTTTAGACATTATTCATGTTGAGGTTAAAAATGATAATTGAGCCCATGGTTATAGAATAGATTAGTTAGATCTCTGAGAAAGATTATAAAACTGGAAGAGCAAAGTTTTTAAAGAGGGATCAGAGAGTAGCAGACAGAATCAAGAGCAGCTCAGGAAGTAAGAAAATATTACCAGGCTACCAGGATTGTATAGTTTAGTCATTGTAGGCAGGATGGGACATGGGAAAAGGCATGAAAATTTGTAGTTTGGAAGCTACTAGTAACCACTTTTTTTGAATGTGTAGGAGTCTTTGGAACGGGTATCAGCAGAAGCTAGATTGCCACTGCTTTAGGGGAGAATAGATGGGGAAGAAGTAGAGGCAATAGATTTAAACCATTTAAAAAGTTTAATTTAAGAATTTAAGTTTCCATCAGTGAGTGAGAGAATCCTTTTTCACTCTGTTTTTTTAGTGTCTAAGCAGAGACTGGCCTAAGAAGTTTATTGGGACAGGTAGTTAGAGACTGTTCATGAACATCTATTTGACCCTGGTAACTAATAAAAGTTTTTGAGCTTAGGTCCTCAGTTAAATAGTTCCAAAGGAAATCTCTACCTTTTTTTCTTCCCTCTCCAAAAATCATAAATTTTATTCTTTTTTTCCCCCAATTAAGTTGCAAAATTTAGTAACATAACTAAATCTAAGGGAGTATTTGTCATCATTAATATCTTTAAACATATGTTTGTATCCTTTGTTGCCTTCCAGGATTTTATGAACTTTTTATTCTATTATTAATTTCTTAGAATATTAAATTCTAGTGATCCATCCTTTGTCAAGCAAGGATTCATTATTCATTTAATTTTATAATAATTAAGATACAGTGAGGAGCAGCCTGCAGATTTATAAATAGGAACAGACTATCATTATATGATAGTCAAAACCTAGAACATGAAGTGTAGTAAATATTTATCTAAATTAAATCTGGCCTAGCTTCTTTCATTTAGAAGCTAGTCTTGAAGTTTATGTTTTGTTTTGTTTTTTTTTTATTTCATTTTATCAGAAACATTTTCCTTTCATAACTTGCTTACTATTAAGCAATGATTTTAGGAAAGAATCAGTCAAAAAGTTTTGTTTAAGCTTAATCAAGTGATATTTCCATCCCTTATTGCAAAACTTGAGCTTCCCAAGTAGTTGTAGTCAGGGAGTTTGATGAAGGAGAACCCTAGGATTTTGTAGTGTGCCCTGGTGGTTTTTTCATGAATTTTAAAGTAACATCTCATTTATCTGAAGGTTATTTGCCTGGCAGCCTTAAGTCTCTGAAACATAGATGAGAAAATAAGCAAAAAAAAAAAAAATCCAAAACAATATCCTGAGGAGCCTTTCAGTAACCTTTATGCCTCTCACACATGTGAGAGCTTCCCTATATTTGCACTCAAAACCTACATTTTTGTTTTAGATGCAAAACTAAAAGCCTAAGTTATCCTTCTTAGTCAAGAGCAGATCAGAAGCCATAATTTGGAAAGAAACTGTAAAAGTAAGTACCTTGACACCATCAAGAAGTGATTGGCTTTATAAGAAAGGAGAAGAGGGAGATTTTTATGAAATATAGCAGTCTGGTACCATGTAGTTACAGTCGTGATACAACGTTAATAACCCTTCATAGGATTATTATAATATTTTATGTTATAAGTGGTGTTAGTAGTGACTTTAAAAAGAAATTATTTTCCATTCATCTTGTTTCAAAAGACAGAGAAATAGTAAGATTTTTAGTAAGATTTTTATTCAGAATGATAGCAGTAAGCCTTGGTACTTAAAGGGTTAAGATTTAATAAGCTAGAAAACATTCTTGTATATTACATCTCAATTTGTTCCTTGACAGTGTCCCAAATCAATGAGGATGACCATAGCTACAACAGAGGCAATGGCTTTTTTAAAATCACAGGTCGTTTCTTAGACTTCCTTACCATCCTCCATAATGATTACCCAACAGTGCTAGTCACTGGGATGGGCGCTCTGGCTTCCAATATGCCACAAATTCTGCCACTTAATTTTTCTCTGAAACCTCAGTTTCATCAGTACCTTTCTATCTCTATCTCTAAAACATCTTTCTTTCCTTTGAGGGTATTTCTAGGATTAATGAGTCACAGAAAGTGCTTAGAGCTTCCTAGACAAACAACTCTTCAGCTAGCCGTTCCCATGGTTACTGATGGACTCCCATAGATAATACTTTTTTTTTTTTTTTTTTTTTTTTTTAAGAGGCCATTTGTACTTACATATTAACAGTAGCCAGAGGTATTCCCAGACTTTGTTGAACTCTGGTGATCCTTTTGAACTGCTCTTAGGTAGCTCTTAGATAGTAAAAATCTGAATTTGTATAGATTTTCATGAGCATGGCTTTCTAAATGTTCTTAACTTAACCATTCAAAAGGTTGGACTAGCTGACTCCTGCAAGCTCTCCAATTCCAACATTCCATAATTCCAATGATTTGTTTTCTCTATCCTCCATATTGTGGGATTTGCAAGAGAAAAATAATATATAGAATAAAATGTAATAGAAAGAGCTGTCTCCTGGCTCTTCAGTTGCAATCTGGCTTTTGGTTTAAAACTCAGCCCAAATGCCACTTCTTCCTGAAGCCTGCCTTGATCTTCTTGGTTGGTAATTCGCTTTTTTTTTTTCTCAGACTTTAAACCAATCTGTTTTGCATCTATTTCTTGAATGCTTTTATGTAGTAGAGTATTTTCTAGTCATCTATTTGGATCTTATTTACTTTCTTCTATTTTTTAAGTTTCATAAGGGCAGAAACCATGGCTTATTCAAGTTATACATCTCCTTCAGGGACTGCACAGAATTGAATGAATGTATCACTTAATACCTTCTCCTGGAGAAGTTTACAATATAATACGTACAGAACTATTTGAAAAAAAAATAATACTTATATTTGAAGTTTAGAGAGCTCATTGGACTGGAGTATTTTTTTTTTCTTCCCTGAGGCTGGGGTTAAGTGCCCAGGGTCACACAGTTAGGAAGTGTTAAGTGTCTGGGACCAGATTTGAACTCGGGTCCTCTTGAATTCAGGGCTGGTGCTCTATCCACTGCGCCACCTAGCTGCCCCCCTGGACTGGAGTATTTTGAAGAAAAATTTGGGGTAGGGATCATGTCTTCTCTATTTTTATATATTCTTGGGGTGCCTGATGCACTCCCTAATATATGATGGCAATAATTCTTATTCCTTATAAACAATCAGTATGATGAGAAGAGTGAGAATGAGGAAGTTTTCACTTACCAGCTTTTCTACTTCTAAGGAATTTTGGATCAGTTTTCCAATACTCATACTCTCCTTCCTTTTTATTGTCCTCTTGAGCCTGCGAGATCTGTAAGGGAAGCTTTTGTAAGAACCTGTGGCATTATGTCATGCACATATATGTATATAATGGTCAGATGCTGCATACTTCTTGTTGATTTGAATCATTCGGAGGGTTTTTTACTCAGCAGCAGTTCTGTGCTCCACATTGTGTTGGGAATAGGAATATAAAAGTTTATATGACATAATGATTCCTGAAATAGAATGATCAGGCTAATATCTGTGAAACCTTTTATTATTTGTTCAATTATACAATCCAAACTTTTACTGCTTTTGGAGTTCAGAAGGGGATGAGAATGAGATTTGGATTAGAGAGAAGAATTGAAGCAAGGGTGAAGATAGTCAATAGGGATTGTTAGCAAGTGAAGAAGGATAATATTTAAGGAAGATGGATGGGGAAATATAAGTAGAGGCATTTAGGTGGGTATGAGCATGATGAATGGAGGGAGGGCACTAGCTTCTCAAAGCAGAGATTCTTATACATTGTCTAAAGGATACATTTTTTAATGTCATAATAGGGTATGAGAGGCAATACAAAGTAGTGAATAGAGGACTGATCTTTAGAGTCTGGAGACCTGAGGTTGAATCTGGCTTGTATGCCTCATTAGCCCTGTGGTCATGTCCCTGTGCCGAGAAAGTGTGAGTTCTTGGCGCTTTGGAAATCTGTGGATAGGTTTCAGGGGTTTGGTAAACCTGGATGGGAAAAAGATGCATCTTTATTTTCATTTGCCTCTAACTGAAATTTAGTATTTCCTTCATTTATTTAATAACATTTCAGAGAATGTGTCTGTAGGTTTCACTGAAGGGTTCCATGAAACAAAAAGGTTGAGAACCTTGGCTTAGAGCTTTCATTGAAAATGAAGGAAATGCTTATATCACAGGATTGTTGTAAGGAAAGCCTTTTGGACACCTGAACGTATTGTAGAGATGTGAATCGTTATATTGATGTGAAGCTTTGCAACTGTATTCTTCTTCATATCCTAGGATTTGCTTATAAAATATTATTCATAATGCTTTATATATTTGTTTACTATGAATGACAATCCTGTGAAGTAACCATTTTGTCTCTTCCCTAGAAATGCTCCTACCCCAGCCCACTGCTGTCCAGCCATTGGAACCTTATTTAACACCAACACTCTCGAATCCTTCAAAACTTCAGATAAGAAGTTACTTTTGGAAAAAGCAGCACAAGAGGTCAGATATAAAGGAGAAATAGGAGAATATGTGTCATACTCTATAGTTGTTGGTTTTTTTTGTTTTTGTTTTTGTTTTTTTTCATGAGGCAATTGGGACTTGCCCAGAGTCACAGAGCTAGGAAGTGTTAAGTGTCTAAGACCACATTTGAACTCAGGTTCTCCTGACTTCAAGGCTGATGTTCTATCCATTGCGCCACCTAGCTGCCCCATGTGTCATACTTTCTGAAAGCATTTCTTTATTTTTATATCTTTTTGCTGAGGTAATTGGGGTTAAGTGACTTGCCCAGGGTCACACAGCCAGAAAGTGTTAAGTGTTAAGTGTCTGGGGTCAGATTTAAACTCAAGTCCTCCTGACTTCAGGGCTGGTGTGAAAGCATTTCTTTAGCCTGCAATTTATTGAACTGTGAGCTCTATCTAGTGCAAAGTTCTGTCTGACCTAGTTCAGTGCTTTGTCATAGTAGGCATTCAGTAATATTTGCTGTTTTTATTTTGTTGCATTATTCTTTTGTAATTTTTCTAGCCTCCATTCTAGTGTAGGATGGGTTGGTGGGGGCTAGAAGAGAAAGCTGTCTGACTACAAGGACCCTCATGTTTACCCTTGGGTACTCTGGACATTGAGGGGAAGGAAGTTGTCCAGTGAGATTTGTTCTTCTACAAGTTGAGATCCTTGTTGGGATCTTGGACCAATATCTAAGACACTTGGATTCTAGATCTGGTTAGATTTAGACTTTGTCTTATGTGTCTCCGAAAGGGAGTGAGCTATATTTCCCTTAAGAAAGAGTTGTTCCTATTCTTTGCAGATAAAAAGTTTTCTAAGAAAACTTGATAAATCCACTTAGTACAAAACAGATGGAAACATATTTTATTAACCCAGGAATTTTCTCCAAATAAATAGCATCTTTTTTCTATTGGATTTTGTTTCTCTTCTGAGTTGAGAAAGGTATATATAAAATCTATAATGGAGTCATATCATATAAGCATTTGATTTATACAAATTTAACTGGATTCAGCAGAGAGAGAAAAGCAACTTATATATGCCCACTATTCTACTGAATCAGTGTATGTCCTACTGTGTACTCTGATAGAATATAGCACATTTGTAGATCTTCTTGATTCTTGTTGATCAGGGTAGACATCTGTTGAGTCTTGGGGCCTGCCTTATTATAAAGGGGCAGGTATATTTAAATTATTACTTAACCTTAAAGCTAACTATAACTAGTTTATTTCTGTCCCAGGGCTAACACCAATATTGAATAGATTATTAAACCAGAGCAGATGGCCTGGACCAAAAGGGTCCAACTTTGGAGTCAGACTATTGACTGCTGAGAAGGGGAAAGGGTAACAGGCAGATGGCAGACCTCTCCAACTTGCCTTATAGTCAAGATGGGGCTCAGTGGAATGCTAGAGCCTGACCATTTGTTTCTCCAAGATTTTTGCCTTCTTTGATGCTGTTGCCCCCAGTTCCTCAAGAAGTTGGGAATGATTTCTGTCTGTCTATCCATTCCCCATCCACTCTCTCCCATTTTCCCTTTGCTTTAGTGAGTATTTAATTACAAATGTTTGTGACTTTTAAGCCGATTCCTTGCAAAGCAGAACAACTGCTGAGCTGTAGTTCCCTGGGCAAACTCCCATCCCAGCTTGCTCTTTTGTAGCCTAGTTTTGTATTTGACTTGAGCTGAATGATCAGAGATTTTTGCTTCTTCCTTGCCTTAACCCTTTCCTTTCTTACCACAGATTTGGGAATCAATTAAATCTGGTGCTGCTCTGGAAAACCCTGTGCTCCTTAACAAGTTTCTGCTGTTGACATTTTCTGTAAGTAAATGCATTTCCTTATGCTTTGGTTGTTAGCCACAATTTCAGAGATGGAGAATCTGATTTGACACAGCTGAAACTTTGGGACATGTCTGCCCTTGCTGGCTCTCCTCACTGATGGCATACTTTTTTCTGGGTGAGCTGAAGGAGTCAGAAGAGGCATTTTGCCAATTTCCTTTTATTTAGAGTCACGTTTATGGAGTTGGAGTTGGTGGGTGGCCAAGAAATCACCACTTTGTACCTGGGTGATGCATTTGTGAAGTGAGCCCAAAAGAGACTCATTCTTTCACTTGGGCTTTATTGTGATTGGGGACTTGCTGGGTCAAGGAAATCATATCTTGTGTTCTTCTGTTTTGAACATTTGGATCCAGGTGAAATTAATAAGAAATAGTTCTTAGATGTGCATTTGGTTGGCAAATTATCCAGTCTAGCAACATTAATGATACTTTTCTTTTAAGAAAGAAATAAGTAGTGATATAAATGAATAAGTGATGTAGTAAATAGAGAATTGGCTGTAGATCAGGGAAATCTGAATTCAAGTTCTGCCTGTCATGCATTCTGACTCTTTGACCCTGGATAAGTCAGTTAACTTTTCAACAACACAGGCTTGTCTCTGACATTATACATTTTTGGAAAGGTATGGATCTATGCTAGTTTGCTTATTTTTCTTGACTTTGGATTTCCATAGTGTTGGGTTAGTGGGGGGATGTCTGTTCTGTGCTTCTGTCCTTGTATTTTTTTTCTGCTGCTTTTTCCCAGCTCAGTCTGGAGGCCTTCAGGTTTTCCTTGCTCCCAAAGCTTCCTGTGATTCAGGAAGAGATCTGGTCACTGCCTTCCTGATTTGAACACTGCAAGTTTCTGATCCAGGTTTGGGTTTTTTGGCTTGTGTGTGGTAGAGCTTCAGTAGACTGCATCTGGATTCGGCCATTGTGAGCCTGCTGTAAGGTTCTGTGGATTCAAAACAACCATGTTGCTCTCCTTCAGTCTGGGACACTGCCATCCTGTTATGATGCGGGCTTGGTGGTGGGCTGAAGGCTAGAGCTGTCTCTGCTCCAACCTAGAAGGCTCCAGGAGCATTTAAAGGCTGTAACACCGTGACTTAGGACTCTTCAGCAGTGTTCGAAACTGCAAGGATTTTATAGGCAGATACACAAAGAAAGTTGGAAATAAAATTCAAGGCTCCACAAGATCTGACCATTCCATCCAAGAGTGTTGGAGGAAGTGAAGCTTGGCCCCAGCTCCAAGTACCAAACCATAAATGGAGTCTTAGAAAATGCTTAATGGAGTGAAGAAATACTGTGGGTCAAGAGATGCCCAAGAAGCACACTCATAAGAAGACAGTAGCTCTACAAGTACCATCAGAGCCTCAGGAACTAACCAATGACTTGGCTTCAAGATCTCCAAGGATCTCTGGATGAAATGAAGAGATTAAAAGTGAACCAAAAATGGAAGAAAAAGCACTAATGGAAAGAATTAGAAGAGAAATAAGTAATTTAGATCAAAAGAAAATCTAATTCTTAAATTTAGAATGGAGCAGATAGAACTCAGTGATTCCAAGTGGCAACAGGAAATATTCAAACAAAATCAAAAGATTGAAAAAAATAGAGAAGCAAATGAAGAGCCATATTGAATAAAGATCTCTTAAGGCTCACTGGCTCCTTGAAAATCATGACTAAACAAAAAAAAAATCTAATTATTGTATTTAAATAAACTGAAAAAGAAAACTGTCCAGATCTGTTAGAACCAGAGAACAAAATAAAAATTGAAAGAAACCCCAAGTTGAAAATTTCCAAAAGTAACATAGCCTGAAAGAGAGAGTTCCATAGTTAGGATCTTATAAAATTTGGCAGCAATTACCATGAAGAAAACTCAGTCTTGGAAAATAATTTTCCAAAATGCAAAAGATATGAAAGCAACTACATCAAAACAAAGAAAATCTTGGAATATTAATACCCAGAAAAGTAGATGCATTTGAATTATTGGAAGAGGCTAAACAATGATAAAGTGTTTATTATTCATATATAAAAATCCTGAGGATTTATGTGGATTTATTTTGTATCCTGCGACTTTGCTAAAATTCTGAATTATTTCTAATAGCTTTTTAGCAGAGTCTTTGGGGTTCTCTAAGTATACCATCATGTCATCTGCGAAAAGTGACAATTTGATTTCTTCATTTCCTACTCTAATTCCTTGGATCTCTTTCTCGGCTCTTATTGCCAAGGCTAGAGTTTCTAGTACTATATTGAATAGTAATGGTGATAGTGGGCAACCTTGTTTCACTCCTGATCTTACAGGGAAAGGTTCTAGTTTATCACCATTACATATGATGTTTACTGAAGGTTTTAAATATATGCTCCTTATTATTTTAAGGAATAGTCCATTTATTCCTATACTCTCAAGCGTTTTTAGTTGGAATGGATGTTGGATTTTATCAAATGCCTTTTCTGCATCTATTGAGATGATCATATGGTTTTTATTAATTTGATTATTAATATGGTCAATTATACTAATAGTTTTCCTAATATTAAACCAGCCCTGCATTCCTGGTATAAATCCCACTTGGTCATAGTGTATTATCCTGGGGATGATTTTCTGAAGTCTATTTGCTAATATCTTATTTAATATTTTAGCATCAATATTCATTAAGGAAATTGGTCTATAGTTTTCTTTCTCAGTTTTCGATCTACCTGGTTTAGGTATCAGTACCATGTCTGTGTCATAGAAGGAATTTGGTAGGACTCCTTCAATCCCTATTTTTTCAAATAGTTTACATAGCATTGGAGTTAGTTGTTCTTTAAATGTTTGGTAGAATTCACCTGTAAATCCATCTGGTCCTGGTGACTTTTTCTTAGGAAGTTGGTTAATAGCTTGGTCTATTTCTTTTTCTGAGATGGGACTATTTAGACTACTTACTTCTTCCTCTGTTAATCTGGGCAAGCTATATTTTTGAAGGTATTCTTCCATTTCATTTAAGTTATCGAATTTATCAGCATAAAGTTGAGCGAAGTAGCTCCTAACTATTGTTCTAATTTCCTCTTCATTAGTGGTGAGTTCACCCTTTTCATTTTCAAGACTATCAATTTGCTTTTTCTCTTTCCTTTTTTTAATCAGGTTTACTAAGGGTTTGTCTATTTTGTTGGTTTTTTCATAAAACCAACTCTTAGTTTTATTAATTAATTCAATAGTTTTTTTACTTTCAATTTTATTAATCTCACCTTTTATTTTTTGAATTTCAAGTTTTGTGTTTGTCTGGGGGTTTTTAATTTGTTCCTTTTCTAGCAATTTTAGTTGTAAACCCAATTCGTTGGCCCTCTCTTTCTCTACTTTATGCAAGTAGGCCTGTAGAGATATAAAACTTCCCCTAATTACTGCTTTGGCTGTATCCCACACATTTTGGTATGATGTCTCATTATTGTCATTTTCTTGGGTGAAGTTATTAATTATGTCTATGATTTGCTGTTTTACCCAATCATTCTTTAGTATAAGATTATTTAGTTTCCAATTATTTTTTGGTCTATTTTCCCCTGGCTTTTTATTAAATGTTATTTTGATTGCATTATGGTCTGAAAAGGATGCATTTACTATTTCTGCCTTACTGCATTTGATTTTGAGGTTTTTATGCCCTAGTATATGATCAATTTTTGTATAGGTTCCATGAACTGCTGAGAAGAAAGTATATTCCTTTCTGTCTCCATTTAGCTTTCGCCAAAGATCTATCATATCAAACTTTTCTAGTATTCTATTTACCTCTTTGACTTCTTTCTTATTTATTTTGTGGTTTGATTTATCTAATTCTGAGAGTGCAAGGTTGAGATCTCCCGCTATTATAGTTTTGCTATCTATTTCCTCTTGCAGCTCTCTTAATTTCTCTTTTAAGAATTTAGATGCTGCACCACTTGGTGCATACATGTTTAATATTGATACTGCTTCACTATTGATGCTTCCCTTTAGCAGGATATAATGCCCTTCCTTATCTCTTTTAATTAGATCAATTTTTGTTTTTGCTTGATCTGAGATGAGGATGGCTACTCCTGCTTTTTTGGTTTTGCCTGAAGCATAATAGATTCTGCTCCACCCTTTTACTTTTAGTTTGAATGTCTCATCCTGTTTCAGGTGTGTTTCCTGTAAACAACATATAGTAGGATTCTGACTTTTAATCCAGTCTGCTAACTGCTTCCTCTTTATGAGGCAGTTTGCCCCATTCACATTTATGGTTAGAAGGACCAATTCTATATTGCTTGCCATCCTATTAACCCCTGCTTATGCTTTTCCCCTTTCCTTCCCTTTTACCCTCCTATCCAGTATTAAACTGGTAAACACCACTTGCTTTTCACAGCCCTCCCTTTTTAGGATCCCTCCCCCACCTTAAAGATCCTCCCCTTATTTTATCCCTTTTCCTCGAAATTACTGTATTCCCTTCCCCTTAGCTTACTCCTTCCCTTTCACTTTTCAATGAAGTGGAAGAAGTTTCACCATAAATCGAATATGTCTATTGATACACGCTATGTTCATCTCCCTCCTTTCTTTCTCTCAGATATAATAGGTTACCTTTGCCTCTTCATGAGATGTAGTACCACCACTTTATACTTTTTTATGATATAATCTCCTTTCCACCTCTAGTTTCTAAGACAAATTGTACATATGTTCTTTACATATTTTTTTGACAGAAGTATAGTTCTCAAGATTTCTTTTTACCTTTTTTAGAAGTCTCTTGAGTTCTGTATTTGAATATCAAACCTTTTATGTAGGTCTGGTTTTTTCATCAAAAATAGATGGAATTCATTTATTTCGTTAAATGTCCATCTTCTTCCCTGGAAAATGATGCTCATTCTTGCTGGGTAAGTTATTCTTGGCTGCATACCAAGTTCCTTAGCCTTTCGGAATATCATGTTCCAGGCCCTGCGTTCTTTTAATGTGGAAGCTGCTAGATCCTGTGTTATCCTTATTGTGGATCCTCCATATCTGAATTGTTTTTTTCTGGCAGCTTCCAATATCTTTTCCTTTGTCTGATGGTTCTTGAACTTGGCCACTATATTTCTTGGCGTTTTGATTTTAGGGTCCCTTTCAGTAGGTGATCGATGAATTTTCTCAATGTCTATTTTACCCTCTCTTTCCAAAACGTCTGGGCAGTTCTCTTTGATAATTTCCTCGAAAATGGTGTCCAAGCTCTTTTTTTCCTCCCATTTTTCAGGGAGTCCGATTATTCTCAAATTGTCTCTCCTGGATCTGTTTTCCAGGTCTGTTGTCTTTCTGGTAAGGTACTTGACCGTCTTTTCAATTGTTTCATTTCTCTGGTTTTGCTTGACTCCCTCTTGGTTTCTCCTGGAGTCATTCATTTCTACTTGTTCCAGTCTAATTTTCAATGATGTATTTTCTTCACTCACTTTTTTTATATCTCTTTGTAATTGTCCAATTGAGTTTTTATCTTCTATGGAATTTTTTTCCATTGTATCCATTTTATTTTTTAGAGAGCTGATTTCTTTTTCCAGCTCTCTAATCCTGTTTTCCTTGGAGTTGTTTACCTTTTCCAGCTCACTAATCCTGTTTTCCTTGGAGTTGTTTACCTTTTCCAGATCACTAATCTTGTTTCTCAATGATTTGATTTCTTTATCCATTCTGTCTTTGAGTGCATGGGATGACTTCTCCAGGCTCTCTTGCCAAGCTTCCCTTTCCTTTTCCCATTTCTCTTCCAGCTCTCTTGTGAGAGCCTTTTTGATTTCCTCTATGAGGTTCTTTTGTATTGAGGAGCAGCTTATATCCCTCCCAGGGGATACATCTGGGGACAGTCTGTTCCTAGTCTCCTCAGCATTTGAAGTCTGCTCCCTCTCCACACAGAAGCTGTCAATGGTTAGAGCCCTTTTGAATTTTTTGTTCATTTTGTCAGAGTAGGAATCAAAGAAAACAAACTGACAAGAGAAACAATTGGTCTGTTATGCGGGGGATGGGGCTGGATGGTATTAATGGGCTTCCTCTACAGACTGGGGGTAGGGCAGCATAGAGCCACTAACAGAACAGCAATGACTGTACTGAGTCTGCGCTCTGAGGCTCCGAGAACGCACCGAGTCAGTCCAGGTGGGGGTTGGGGGTGGCCAGGCTCTGAGAGACGCTGGCTTTCTGGGGTTTTAATCTTCACCTCCGGTGTTTACACCCTCTCCACCGCTCCTGGCTTGCTGCCAAGACGGAGCATCCACACTGGGGCAAAAGCCCTTTCACAGAAACGGCAGAGATCACACCCCTCCCCCTCCGGTCTGAGCTGTGTGAGCTGCCTGTCTTGCTCTGGCTGTCTGCCCTCAGTCTGCGCCCAGTCTGATTGACCCTCCCCCGAACAAACACAGACCTTTTCTGGCGACTTTCAAGGATGTCTTCTCTTGGTGATAATTTGTGGATTTCTTTCTGGGTCAAGCATTAAGTCAGAGGCTTGTCATGAAGTAAGTTCTGAGAGAAAACGAGGAGCTCAAGCAGCTGTCTGCCTCCACGCCGCCATCTTGGCCGGAAGTCCGTGTTTATTATTCATAGAAGGAGAAGAGACAGGTATCCCTAGGAAATTAAGAATTGTAAAGGAAATAGGGCCTGGAAGTAGGTCTGTAACACCTCCCTCTCCATCCCTGCCCCAAACAACTTTACACTAAGACCATAGGAATTGGAATAGGAAGAATATTAGACATATTCTAGTCCAACCCCTTGTTACTGATGAGAACACTTAAGCTTAGAGTGAGGAAGTTCTTTATCCAGGATCTTTTGAGATACTCTAGGTGTCTTATCTTGTTTTGTATTGTTATTATTTGTGCATGGGACATATCCCCTTCCTAGACTTTTAAATTCTACGGAATTGCAGCCATTGCTTTATTTAAACTTTTTTGTTACTTTAGCTTTTGTTTATTTTTTCTAACTTCAGGAGTATACTTCTGTTCTTTTTGTCTTGTGTATCCTATATCATTTTGCCAAGCAAGAGTTCTAAGGAACGGCAGAATCAGTAAAGAATAGAACTCAACTCATGTCTTGTCATTAGTAAAGAATAGAACTTTAGTCTTGCCACTGTGATGGTATAAGAATATTCAAAGGGAAATGGCTTATTACTCTGATTACGAATGCCAGAAACTGGATTATGTTGTAGAACATTTGAATAATTTCCTTCTGTTGATATTCTGGAATGATACCTCTTCTACTTATGAATCCAGTTGGGAAACTGGGACAGCACTGTGATTTAATTTTGTCTTAAAGAAGACAACAATTTTAAAACAGCTACATGCAAAGCCTCAAAGAAAAATGTGAATTAGTCTGAGACCTCCTCACCCCTATATTTTACTGAAAGAACTCAGGAAGAATTTTACAAATCAAATAAGAGTAAGGGAAAAACACTGAGAAAAGAAATGTGAGCAGTTAAAGAAAATCATGAAAAAAAAGCTAATAGCTTGGAAAAGGAGAAACCAAAAAAATACTGAAAATAACACTTTTTTTAAAAATGGAAGGAACAGCTAGATGGCATAATGTATAGAGCACTGGCTCTGCAATCAGGAGGACCTGAATTCAAATCCAGCCTCAGACATTTAATACTTACTAGCTCTGTGATCCTGGGCAAGTCACTTAATTCTAACTGTCTTTCCCTCCACCCACTCTACTTCCCTCCCCCCAAAACAAACAAACAAACAAACAACAACAACAAAAAAAACTGGAATAGGCCAAATGGTAAAAGAGGCACAAAAATCCACTGAAGAGAACCTCATAAAATCAGAATTGGCCAAATGGAAAAAGATATATAAAATTTACTGAAGAAAATAATTCCTTAAAAATTAGAAGTGAGCAGGTGGAAATTAATGACTCCAAAAGACATCAAGAAACAATCAAAGAACAAAAGACTGAAAAATAGAACAAAATGTGAAATATCTCATTGAAAATAAAGTGCCCTAAAAAATTGATTGTTGAGAGATATTAAACTATCTGAAAACCATGATCAAAGAAAAATCCTAGATCTCATATTTCAAGAAATTATCAAGGAAAATGTCCTGATACCCCAGAACCAGATGATAAAATACAAATTGAAAGAATCCATCTCTCACCTCCTGAAAGAGAAACCCAAACAAAATCTCCATGGAGTATTTTAGCCAAATTCCAGAGTTCCCAGGTCAAAGGGAAATTATTGCAAGTAGCCAGAAACAAATTTCAAATATCATGGAGCCACAATCAGGATCATGTAAGTTTTAGCAGCTTCTATGTTAAAAGATAGAGGAGCTTTGAATACTCATTAGATCTATGAATAAGGGAAGAATTATGCCCAAATGATAGAGCATTATGCAATATAAAATAGATAATTTTGATTACATTAAGCTACAACGTTTTTGTACAAACAAAACCATTGCTGAAGGAAAGCAGAAAACTGGGGGAAATTTTTTACGGCAAATTTCTATGATAGCAACCTCAATTATTTCGAGAACTGAGTCAGATATGTAAGGATACAAGTCATTCCCCAATTGATCAGTGATTAAAGGATATGAGCAGTTTTCAGATTAAGAAATCAAAGCTATCCATAATTATGAAAAATGCTCTAAATCACTATTGATTAGAAAAATGCAAATTAAAACGAGTCTGAAGTATGTTGTCACATCTATCAGATTGACTAATATTACAGAAAAGGACAATTGTTGAAGAGGATGTGGGAAAATTTAGAACACTAATTCACTGTTGGTGGAATTGTGAACTGATCCACAATTTTGGAGATAATTTGGAACCATGCCTAAAGGACTATAAAACTATGCATACCCTTTGATCCAACCATACCACTGGATTTGTATCCCAAAGAGATTAAAAACAAATGTGAAAGGTCCTATATATACAATTTTTTTTTTATATAGTAGCAAAGAAATGGCACTTGTGAGGATGCCCATTAAATTGGGGAATGGCTAAAGAAGTTGTGGTATATAATTGTCCTGGAATTCTATTGTGCCATAAGAAATGATGAGCAAGAAGACTTACATGAACTGCAAAGCAAAGTGAATAGAACCAGAAAAACGTACATTGTAACAGCAATATCATATGATGATCAACTATGAATAACTTAACTGTTCTCAGCAATATAATGATTGAACACAATTCTGAAGGACATATGAGGAAAAGTGCTATTCATCTACAGCTGATGGAGTCTGAATGCAGATTGAAGTTTGTTTTTGTTTTTTGACTTTTATTTCTTGTTTTATTTGGAGGGGAAGCTTTGCAAAGCATATTTCCATATTAGTCATGCTGTGTAAGAAAATACAACATGACTAATATGGAAATATGTTTTGCAAGGCTGCAAATTTATAATTTGTATATTAAATGTATAATAAGATTGCTTGCCTTCTCAATGAGGGGGAAGAGAAGGAGGGAAAAAGAAACTTTGAAGCTCAAAGTTTGAAGAAAAAAAGTATTTTGAAAATTGGTTAAAATAAATATAAATAAGATTAAAAATAATTTTGTCTTGAGAAGAATTTGCTTTGATAATAACAGCAGTTAGCCTCAGAGGAGGAGACCATTGGATTTCAGAGACATGGATTGAGTTATTAAGTAGGAGAGCCAAGACTTGAACTTGGGTTTTCTGATTCTAATGCTCATGTTCACATTATAGGTCTCAACGAAGGGAATTTCATTTTTTTGAAATAAAATTTTCATTGTAGTTTTAATTTTACTTATAAAGCAATTCACAGGTCTATATAGAAGTGACAAACAGTGTTAATTCTTGGATTTTAGAGTCTTGGCAACAGATAGAGTACTAGACCTGGAATCAGGAAGACCCAAGTTCAGATGTGGCCCCTGACATTTTCTTAGCTGGGTGAGCCATGGCAAAGCATTTAATTTGTTTGTCTCAGTTTTCTCACTTGTAAAATGGAAATATTAATAGCATCTACCTCCTAGGATCATCATAAGGTTAAAGTGAAATCATGGAAGATTTGAATTCTGATATAAAGTTTGTTCAGAATGAATAGACTTTGACAAAACTTCCACATTTCTTTATATTTTTTCCAGTCCTTAAAAAAAACATAGCTTTGAGAAGTTAAATTGCCAGTATAACAACTGTATTATTAATGTCCTAAGTTCTATTTCTCTAGGATCTAAAGAAATATTACTTCTACTACTGGTTTTGCTACCCTGCTCTCTGCCTTCCAGAAGGTATACCCCTTCTTCAGGAGCCAATACGTTTGGATCAAAAGTTTTCTCCAAGCCAGGTAACAAAACAAAACAGAACAAAAAGGTAAATATGGTATGAGCTAGCATAGTTCTAGGTGAAGAAAATGTTAATTGTCCCCTGGAAGTTGATGATCTTAGAATCTTGTAAACTATTTAGTGATGGTAGTGTCACTAAAAACTTGGGGGGTTCACTATATGCTAAGGTCTTTTATGGTATGGAATACTGAGGCAATAGCAACAAGTAGTATGTTGATAATGGGAGACAGTTATAGTGAACAATGCAAAATTTTGGAAAAAGCAATCCAAATTACTATTTTTAGGATGATGTGCCCTAAGTTGTCAGTTGTTGCCCAAGAAAGAGATTTCACTTGTAACCATTTAGATGACTTCTGACATCCCTTACAGCTCTACATTTTCTATACTTGTTGGGTCTTTTCATATTTCTCACCATAGTCACTTGCTGATATTATTACTCCCTTCCCCATGACATCTGCATATTGGACCTATCTATAAGAATAAACAAAAACAATTAAGTACAACCGAATAACCAACATTTAACTTGTTTCTTGGTCACCCTAGCTAGCTGAAGGCCAATAGATTGTTGGGTATCATCAGGAAGGATTTAGGCACAGCAGAAAACATACCCTGATACTAAGTCATAGTGTTTTTACATCTGAAAAACTCTCTCAAATTAAAGTCTTTGAATTTTAAGGAAAACATGAGAAAGTTAGCAAAGGGTAAAATAACCAAGTGGAGGGATTTCTTGAGGAAAAAAAAATTAAGAAAATCAGGTCTCTCTGGTTCCCAAAGACAAAGAACTTGAGAAAGTGGAAAAATGTATAAAATAATGAAGGTTATTAACAATCTGAACATAAGCTTGTTTTTCCAATGATATCATGGCATGATCACATTAAAGCTTGAAATAATTAGTTGTGGAATATATAAAAGGGATTTGACAGAGATAGAAAACTTTTCTCAAAATCTATGGCATCAGAAAATATAAAAAGCTTCCAAAAGTTAGAAGCCAAGTTCGTGGATGGTAGATCCATCTTGGTTTATGAAGGAACAATAGTAATGTTCTGGGTACAACCCCAAAGCCTTTGAACTTGGCATCAGAGGCAACAGTAAATTCACTGCTGAGTATCACTGTTCCCCCTGAAGAAACTCCTTTGCTTCTCTGCATCAGGGTTGGAATTCTGGATACGATCTCAATGGGCTTATTTTCTTGATCTTTAGAATGCTGATAAATATATACTTGCTACATTTCAGTTGTGACAGTTCAGATCCTTATTAGGGGTGTGATTGGCTAAGTGTTCATTTTAAGTTTATTCTTAATTTGTTTCAGCCTTAATGATTCTCCAATAATGTTTTGTTTTCAGATTCAAGCCCTTGAATGTGCATATGATAATCTCTGCCAGGCAGAAGGAGTGACAGCTTTGCCTTACTTTTTAATTAAGTATGATGTAAATTCTGTACTGATCTCCTTACTTAAGGACTGCAATGATTTCTTCCAAGATCAAAGGAAAAAGGTTAGAAAAATTGTGTGTGATTGTGTTCTTTGGTGGGGAGGAACATCTTGGTTTTATATTATGATTAACTATAAGTGAAATGAAAACTCATATTTATTAACTTTTAAAAAAATCTATTTAAGACATTTTTGTATGTTGTGTATTTGTTCCCTTCCTTTCTCAAACAGTTCCTCCTTCTGACTTCCCTTTTTCTGATGTGGTGCTGTCATTCCCAAGGGCTTGAAACCTCAGTTATTTTTAATCCTTTCCCTCTCGGCCCCTTCCCCCATTCAAATCAATCACTATTTCTTGTCATTTCCTTTATTTAGATTCTTGTCATTTCTTTCTTCACAACATTTATTTAACTGTTTTCCCTGCTTGCTGTCTCTTCTTCTCTTTCTTCTCCTTTATACTTCCTGCTAGGAGAATCTTATTAACGTATTGCTTCATCTGAGTAACTCTTGCCCAGTATAATCCAGCCTCCTTAGCTCAGCACTTAGGCTTCCACACTGTGCCTATCTACTTCTCCTAATTTCTCTCTCCAGGTGAATGCTTTGCTTTCACTAAACTGTGCTATTTATTAAGCACAAATATTTCTTAGACTTTGGCTCTTCAGTGCTTGTTTTTATCTTTCCCTCTGCTAGAATGCACCCTTCTCCCTTATTTTTCTCATCCTTCAAGACTTAGGCTAACCTTTTTTTCCATGAAATCTTTCTACTTACTCTGAACTTGTAAAGAAGAGCCTACTTTCCCATGCAGAGAAAAGAGTGACTGAAAATCCAGAATCTCACTTGGAACTTGAGGGTATTCAAGTGGAAGACATTTCCAAGAAGAGTTCTGCTATTGAGTAGTTGGATCCTTCTGTCGTTCTAGTCTCTATTTTTAAAAAATTAAGCTGGTCATGTGATGCCTTCTCCTATTTGTGTACATGTCATGTCTCCACAAGAATGTCAGCTCTTTTTGAGCAAGAACCATGGTTGCTTCTTATGTTTTGCACAGAACTGAGCACGATGCCTTGCTTACAGTAGGCACCCAAATATTTTATTGAATTATTAAGTACCACATATTTGCATGTATTTGTGTAACATTTATGTGTATGTAATAATAAACATGCATGTGTATCTGTATGTGTGACTACATATGTCACACACAGATACACATGCGTGTTTATTATCATTGTTATTATTGTTGTAATTTTGAGATTGGATTTCCTTATTTTACCCAGTTGGGAAGTACAATGGCTACTCACAGACCTTAAGCTAGTAATGATTAGCATGGAAATTTAACTTGCTACATTTTTTCTACCTGGGCTTGTTCACTCTTTCTTAGGGAGCCTGGGATTCACCATCTTAATAAAGAATACCTTGTCGGTTTTAGCCCTACTGCCCCTCAGATTTTCCACACTTGAGTAATTCACCAGTCTCAATCTCTCATGCCCAATCAGTAAGCCCTCTAAAGGAAGGGAAATTAAAAGTACATGGCAAGTTAAGTTTAAAGAAAAGAAACCTCCTCCCAGAGAAGAATTATAATTGAGAGACAACAGAACATTACATGGTTCTATTAGGCAGCTGGGTAGAGTCAAGAAGACTCATTTCCCAGAGTTCAAATCTAGCCTCAGACACTTCCTAGCTGGGTGACTCTGAGCAGTCACCTCACTCCCATCTGTAACATGAACTGGAGAAGGAAATGCAATGGAAAATCCCTCTTGTACCTTTGCCAAAAAACTCCAAATGGGGTCCCGAAGAACTGGACACAACTCCAAAACAGCTGAACAACGATGACTTCAGGAGTTTACAAAATACCCTCAGCCTGTGCACGTTGGCTCATCCCCACAGTTGGTGGTCCCACAGCACTGCTCAGGGGCATTGAAGGTGAAGTGAGTTTTCCAGGGTGAGGTAGCCAAGATGGGTGCAAGGAGGACCCTAAGCCTTCTGACTTCTTGTTTGCTCCACTAAGAATAGAATGGAAGACATAGTCCTTCTTGGTAAAGCTGTGGAGGAATCACGTCTTTCTTAGTGATTTTCTTCTGCAGCTCTACAAGTATTATTCACTTTCCTCTCACTATCCACTTAGAGGAAATACAGCTTTTAGACAGCTCTGCTTCTCTTCGATCAGACTTAACAGGTCATTCTTTCTCCCAGTGCCCAAGGAAAAGGCAGGATTTCTGGTGAATAAGGCTGCTGGGAGGGTGATGCAGATCTGGAGCCCAGCTTCTGGCAAGGCCCAGCCTGGTGAATTGCTTCAGCTTGGGAATTCTAAGCTGCAGGAGGCCAAAAGTGGGTCTTTGGCTGCTTTATGTCCATTAACAATATGGTGAGTCTCCAGGCTTCCTAAAGAGGGCAAGTTTGTCTGGGGAAAATGGAGTAGGTGAAGTTTCTGTGCTGATCACTATTGGGATTGGGTCTGGAAAAGCACTTCCGATCTTGACCAGATAGAGGGATCCAGGTCCGACCTCATTAGATACAAAGAATTGGGCCCAAATGTTTTTTACCCACTGATATTGGAGTGAAATGCACTAGAGATGCTACCATTGAGTGTGGCTTGAGCCCAAGGTTGTCCTGTTAGGAAGGCTGTCCCATAATCTGCTCCCTAAAAGAAAGTGAGCTTTTCCCCAAGAAAAGAGGGAGTCACAGAAGAAAACCACTCTCCAGGCTTTTTATTTTTTTTGGTCTGGAGATTAGAGTTATTTTCTTAATGCAAATTCAAGTATTCTCTAGTTCATTACTGATTCTTGGATACTTTCTTACGAAAAATACCAATTTAATCTTTATAGATTTTTTTAAACCTCTTTCCTGTAGCTCCCCTTAACTCTGCAGTGGCTTCAAGAGCTGGCAACAAGGAAGCTGGTTTCTGGGTACAGAGTGGTTGTGCCTAGATGTAGGCCGGATGGTCTTGGGCGAGTCCCTTAGCCCTTGCAAGCCTCAGTACAATGTCATCCAACTGCTCCATGTCTGTTTCCTCACTACAGCTCGGCAAAAACTAGGACTTGAACTCAGGTGGCCCAGCTCAGATCTCAGCACCCTTCCATCGCACCATGGTGCCTGCTTCAAGGGGGAACCATGTCCTGCTCCTCATTTCCTTCCTATAAGCAAAAGTGCTCTCATGAGTCAGATAGAAAAAATCTAATGATAGGAACTGAGCTTTTATGATATACTTAGCATCATCCCTTAATCATATTTAAAATTTTGATAGTTTCCTAATAAAGTAATTTTGGATTAAAAAAAAAAAATGACAACTTTAAGGTCACAGACACTCAGGTATTTTGATGACCTTGAGATCTCATCATATGGCCATGTCCTTTAGTGATGGGGAGCACAAGGCATCCACACCTGTCCATTCTGTGTTTCCATGTCCTTCCCTAAGTGTAACAAATGGTCCATCAATGGCCCAGGGCCTTGTTCTTAATCTTTTGCCTACCATAAGAGAGGCACTGTTTTATGCTTTTGGATACAAAGACAACACCAAATTTAAAAGTTCCCATCTTAAAGGTGGATTCATTCTCCTGGGTGGAATATAATAAGTATATAACTGATAATCTAAGGAGGGAGAAAGTCCTAATAAGTAAGGAGAATCAGAAAAAGCTTCCCATAGCAGGCATTTGAAATCAGTTTTGTAGAAAATTAATGACTCTAAGTGGAGACAATGGAAAATTCTAACCCTTGCCAAAGGCATGGAAGCAACAGCTTCTTTGGAGGACAGATCACTTCATTCTACACTTAAAAGGCTTTCAAGAACAGAAAAGTAAAAAAGTATTTTTTAAGGATCTGAATAAAGTTAGAGAAATACAAAATCTAAGGAAGCTATATAACTCATTGCTGAAAAAAAAAAAAAACATTAGAGGATAAGGTTTAAAAAAATCTATAAAGATTAAATTGGTATTTTTCATAAGAAAGTATCCAAGAATCAGTAATGAACTAGAGAATACTTGAATTTGCATTAAGAAAATAACTCTAATCTCCAGACCAAAAAAAAATAAAAAGCCTGGAGAGTGGTTTTCTTCTGTGACTCCCTCTTTTCTTGGGGTCAAGCTCACTTTCTTTTAGGGAGCAGATTATGAAACAGCCTTCCTAACGGGACAACCTTGAGCTCAAGCCGCACTCAATGGTAGCATCTCTAGTGCATTTCACTCCAATATCAGTGGGTAAAAAAACATTTGGGCCCAATTCTTTGTATCTAATGAGGTCAGACCTGGATCTCTCTTATCTGGTCAAGATCGGAAGTTCTTTTCCAGACCCAATCCCAATAGTGATCAGCACAGAAACTTCACCTACTCCATTTTCCCCAGACAGACTTGCCCTCTTTAGGAAGCCTGGAGACTCACCATATTGTTAATGGACATAAAGCAGCCAAAGACCCACTTTTGGCCTCCTGCAGCTTAGAATTCCCAAGCTGAAGCAATTCACCAGGCTGGGCCTTGCCAGAAGCTGGGCTCCAGGTCTGCATTACCCACCCAGCACTGCAATTATGTGACTGTAATCCACTTTCAGACACGGTTCAGTGTTAGGTGGCTGGGCTACATGAGGGCAGGAGTGCTTGCCCTATCATGGCCCAAGCAGTGCCCCACCTGGATATGACTTGTTTACTGCCACGTGTACATGGTGATTCTTGGCTGTGCATGCCACCTGCCACTATACTCAATGATACGGAGCACACAGGAGGCACTCAAGTGCTGGTTCACAAAAAGACACCCTCCGACTGCAGACCTTGGACAGGGCAGAACATCATCTTCCTTGCCTGAGTAAATCATGTCAGCAGGGGAGTTCCAGGGGCTACTTGCCTGTTTGAGGACTTCAAGAATTATCTTGTGAGAACCATTTACATTTTTATCATCAATTCTGAAATCTCAGCTCTCCAAGTGACTTCTTCTACTTAGAGAAACTCAGGAGGTCCTGTCTGCACTTCCTCCCAACCTCACAGATCTAAAACTGAAGGAAGTCAAAGTCTTCAAGGCCAGCCCCTGGTTTTACATTGTAATTCTATACACAAATGCAGAGATTTACACTAAAAATATTGTAGGAAGTCAGAAGAAGAGTGAAGGAAGGAACAAAATTTTTAGATAAATATTTAAAGTGGAGATAATTCCTGGGAAGAATAAAACTTTCTGTCTCATAGAGTGGTTGTAAGGCACCATTTTAAAAACAATCTGCTATAGAAATATGAGTTGATTTGTTTCTTAGTCTAGAGAGAAATAAAAGTGGGAGGAGCCAAGACAAATTTCTCAGAATGAATTTAAAAATTTGGGCATTCCAAGACAACTGAAAACAACAACAATACAGCATTCAGGGTAGAACCTAGATGGTAGATAGGAGGAAGTCTAGCTGATAGCCACACCATAACCTTCCACAAGCAACTATAAAACACCTAAGAACAGGTCTCTCTTAATCTAGCTGCACAAGGGGAAGACTGTACAAATAAGAAGGAAGGAATAGGGAGAGAAGGTAACACTTCAGACTTATTGCCTGAATTGATCGCCAGAAGAAAGAAGAATATACACACGGGTACAGAGATATTTTTCATCCAATCGGAACTGAAATTGGAGGGATCAGAAAAGGGAGTAGAATAAGGCTGCAAATAGACTCAGGGAATGATTAGTCCTAAGCAAAATCAACTCCTAACTAAGGGTAGATCTTGAAGAAGGGTTTAAAAGAACAGAATCAATGGTGGGGGTGGATGGAAGGGAAGGAGAGGAGGGAAAAGGAGAAGGAAGGGTAAAAGAAAAAAAGAGGGGCATAATATGTTTTTATGTGTGTGTGTAAACACACATATATATATGCATACGTGTATCTCTCAGCTGAACATGACTCCTTTACAAAAACTGATTATGTATTAGGACATAACAGCCTCAGAAATAAATGCAGGAAAGCATACCAAGCACAAATTTTTCAAACTATAATTCAGTGAACTGTATCACAGAAACAATCTATAATTTCATTCAAGGTTATGAAAACAATGAAGTAACATGAGATGCATCCAAAGCAGACCTTAGGGGAAAAGTTATATTTCTAAATACTTTAATCAATAAAAGAAAAAGAACAGGTCAGCAAATTTGACATGTAAGGAAAAAAACTAGAACACCAAGAAATTAAAATACCCAATTATACCCCAAAATATAAATACTGAAAATTAAAGAGGAGAACAAAATTGAAAACAACAACCAAAAAAATTGAATTCAATTAGGAACTGTTCTTTAAAAGAAAAAATAAAGCAAGGAAACAGACAAATTGATAACTACTTTGATTTTTAAAAAGAAAAACTATCAATATTCAAAAAAGGTTAAATTGACAACCAGTGCACAAGAAATAAATTATTACACTATTTTATTCATTTATTTGCCAATAAAACTAATTAAACTAAATGATAAGACAAAATGATCAGGCTAACAGAACAGATTGAAGACTTAGCACAATTTCAGAAGAAGAAATCGAATAGATTACAAAGAAGAAAACCCCAGAAACAGATGAATTTACAAACAAATTTTATCAAACATATAAAAAGCAATTAATTTAAATATCACAAAAGCTATTAGAAAAATCAGAAAAGTTGTTCTGCCAAATTGCTTTTATGATACAAACATAGCCTTTCTAAACCAGAGAGAAAACTGAGAAAGAGAATTACAAAGCAGTATCTTAAATGCATATCGGTACAAAAGTTTTAAATTCAGTTTTAAAAAGATGATAGTAACATATCACAAAGAAAATATATCATGATTCAGCAATAGTGTGAAAAGTGGAGTCAGGAACATCTGAGTTTCAGTTCAGCCTCAGTTCCTCATTATCTGTATGATTCTGGATAAGTTTCTTTCAAATTTTGTTTTAACCATCTGTAAAGGGGGACTGATAATACCATCTACTTTCCAGAGTTGTGAGGACAAAAAGGTAATATTTGTAAGATACTTTGAAAACCTTAAAATGCCATATAAATATTAGTTAAATTGATTACCAGGAAAGCAAGGGTCCTTTATTATTAGGAAAACTATAGACCTAATTGTCTATATTAACACCAAAAACATTAAACACAATAATATTATATTCTAGATGCAGAAAAAGCTTTTGATGACATACAGCACCCATTTTTTTTTTGGCAAGGTAATTAGGGTTAATGGACTTTCCTAGGGCACACAGTTAGTATTTTAAGTGTTTGAAGCCAGATTTGAACTCAGATCTTCTGACTTTAAGACCATTATGCCATCTATCTGCTCCACCCATTCTTGTTAAAAAGAAAATATGAATGTGTAGGAATAAATGGGTCTTAACTCTGTGACAGTTCTCTAGAATAGAATCAGTATCAGGCACTTTGCTGCATCAGAGTATCCTACAGGCATTCAAAACCTCTTCTTCAGTTGGAAATTCAGCTAGAAAGGATTGATTTCTATCTGAGGGTCAATGGCTTCAACTATTGAGAACACTATGCATCTCTTTGGGCTTATTAATAATCATTGTGGCTCCATCAGCCCTGAATAATTGATATGTACCAAAGGTCTTTGGCCCATAAATAGCCTTCAGGGCATCATAAAAGTGCTTTGGATGTTGCTATTGGCATAAAACTGAATTTCATCTGCCTTCTTACTGAGTCAAGAATCCTGCATCTCTCTGAGCTTTGCTTGCACTTTACTTTTGATGGAGTTAAATGCTGCTTTTTTAGATCCAGATGAACTTTCTTGCTGATAAACCCTGTGGAGTTCTTGCTTTTTCATTTAGCAGCTATTTTATGGAGAGCTTGCACAAGGCAGATGCTCACATAGTGGTCAAAAGAAGCAGTGCAAGGACAATCTCAGGGTCTCTGAAGAACTTTGGAATCACTTGTGAAATATGGGAGATGCTGGCAAAGGACAGCTTAGGTGCAGTGCCCTGCAAGCAAGGCAGAATTGCAGTAGTTGAAAAGAAATGTAAGATGTGCAATTTAAGACAACTGCTGCAGATGTTCAAGCTTGTGCCTGACCTGGGGCAGAGCATTCTGAGCTCCTTTTGGTCTGACTGGCTGCAGTCAGACACACATACCTTGACTCCAACACAGTGATGTCATTTTTGAGAACAAAGGATAACAGCCAATTACAGCAATTAACCAAGCAGTCTCTATTTAAAACTAAGAATGCTAGAAATCTTATCTGTAGTAATAAGAAGAAAAAACTGAGAGATGCAG
Source organism: Sminthopsis crassicaudata (assembly GCF_048593235.1). NCBI lineage: Eukaryota > Metazoa > Chordata > Mammalia > Dasyuromorphia > Dasyuridae > Sminthopsis > Sminthopsis crassicaudata. The sequence goes on along the minus strand of NC_133617.1, from coordinate 704,051,657 downwards.
AGCCAAAGAAGAAACAAAGTTATCATGTTTTACATATGATATAATTTACTCAGAGAATCATAGTGTCAAATAACAGATAATTGAAATTATTAGCTTCTTCATAATTGCAGGATATGAACCTTCACCCCTAAATCTTCAGCATTTCTATATATTACCAACAAAATCCATGAAGAAGAGATAACTTCCACTTAAAATGACACAAATTATAAAGTACTTGGCTATCTATTCGCTAAGACATACACAGGAGCTATATATAAACACATCTATAAAAACATTATGCAAAAAATAAAAATGATGTTAATTATTCAGTACCATACAAACCAAACTATCAGTGATTTACTTTATATAGTTTATTGTGTAGAAAAAAAAAACTAAAAATGTATCCCCAAAGTTTGTTTTAGAATCTCAAGGAAAATAATGAAAAAGTGGGAAACGAGGGCTTAGTAATATGAAATCTCAAATTATACTACAAATCATAAGACAAACAATTTGATACTGGTCAAGAAATATATTGATTAGTGAAACAAATTGGTACATAGTATACAGAATCAAATGAGCACAATAACTTAATATCTCTTAAACCCTGAAATCGTAGTTCTTAAAAGTAAAAATAGCATCTAAAAAAAATGTTGGGAAACCTGGAAAGATATCTTAAACAAAAAAAGGTGTACATTATGCTTACATGATGTGTGTCTATATACATATATATACATGTATATGTATAGCTATCTCTCTCTCTCTCTCTCTCTCTCTCTCTCTATATATATATATATATATATATATATATATATATATGTATATATATACTTCCCTATATATGTATATGTAGTAATTTGATAAATTAGAAAAACAAGGAAAAAATTAGCTCAAGAAATATATTGATTAATGGAACAAATCAGGTACATAGTATACAGAATCAAATGAGCACAATAACCTAATGTCTCTTTAACCCTGAAATCCTAGTTCTTAGAATAAAAATAGCACCTGAAAAAAATGTTGAGAAACCTGGAAAGTATATCTTATACAATGTAAAAGTTTGCCTACATAATGTGTGTATACACATACACACATACACACACATACACACTCATATCTATATCTATATATGTTTCCTATATATGTACATATCTTCATATATATGTATATAGAGTAACTTGATAAATTAGAAGAACAAGGAAAAATTTATCTCTCATCTCTGGATGGGGGAACAGTTCATGACCAAGCAGGAAACAGGTAAAACAGAAAATTTTGATTAAGTAATATTAAAATATTTTGGCATAAACAAAACCATAGAGCTAAACTTAGAAGAGAGCAGGAAATTGGGAAATTTTCCTATCAGGTTTTTTTGATAAAGGTCTCATTTCTAAGATATATAGAGAAATGATTCATATTTATAAGAACAAGAGTAATTCCCCATTTGATGAATTGTCAAAGGATATGACTAGTTAGTTTTAAGAAGAAGACATCTAAGCTATAAAAAGCTATCTGAAAAATTCTCTTAAATCACTGACAGTGAAATACATATTTCTCATTTGATGAATGATCAAAGAATATGAAGTTAGTTTTGAGAGGAAGACATTTAAGCTATAAAAAAGTATATGAAAATTCTGTTAAATCACTAACAGAAATACAATAAAAATAACTCTAGGGTTGTATGAACTGACACCCATATTGATGGAATAAAAGCTATATTAATGCATTATTAGTGGAACTGAAGTAGTCTAACTATTCTGGAAAGCAATTTGAAATTATGCCTTAAAAGATATTAAAGCGTGTATGCCCTTTGATCCAGTTATACTGGCATTAGAACTGTACCCCAAAGCAATAAAAGAAAAAGATCCATATAATAAGTGTAGCTGCTTTTTTTGTGTGATGACAAAGAATTGGAAACTGAGAAGATGGCCTATCAGTTGGAAAGTTGCTGAATAAGTTATGGCATATGAACATATGGAAGAATATTGTATGATTAGAAATAATGAAGGGGATAGTTTCAGAGAATCCTATGAAGACTTGTATGAACTGATGCCGAGTGTTGCAGGCAGAATCAGAAGAATTATCTATACAATGACAGTATTGTAAAGACAAAACATTCTTTTAAAAACCTTAAGGTTTCTGATCAATGCAATAACCTATCATAATTCTAGAAGACTCGTAATGAAACACCTCTTGACAGAGAGTGCAGATATACACACATGTAACACATATACAAATATGTATGTCTATGTACTACCAGTATAGTATGGCAGAATCTGATATTAATACATTATATATATTGTGTATGCATATTTATATATATTATATATATGTATATATATGACAGTTGATTATACATTTTTGTAGGAGCAGTTTTATTTTTCTTGTTTTCTCAATGAGGAAGAAGGGAAGGAAGAAAGAGAGAAGATAGATTTTCATTAACTGAAAAAAATTAAAAACACAAAACTAGGTTAGTTTAAATGACTTGTATTAATGTAATCTCCTAGAAAAGGGAAAAAATATCCTTAATACAAGTATACTTTTGTTTCCTGAAAATATGCTTGTAAAAATGAATGATATTTTCTTATCCCTTTGCATTACAAAATAGAATTATACTCCATAGGAAAAAAGTACAAAGTAAAAATTACACTTGATGGTGCCTTTGAAGGAAAAAAAGTTACCTAATAAAATACCTAATGTTATCCTTTTGGTACATATTTGAATGTTTGTTATGTGAAAAATACTCTATTAAATACTTTACAGATGGCTCATTTGATCTTGACTACAACCTTAGGATGTAGGTGCTGTTATTATTCCCATCTTACAGCAAGGAAACTGAGGCAGAGAAGTCAAGTGATTTGCCCATGCTCATATAATTATAAATATCTGAGGCTAGGTCTGAACTCAGGTCTTCCTAACTCCATGCCCTAACTATTTCTGAATCTTAAGAAAATTGATTTAGAATAATAGATTTAGAGCTAGAAAGGCCCTTGAGGTCTGTTTTGGCCGGTTCCTTCATTTTACAGATGAGAATGCTTAGGCCCAAGCTGATTGATTTGTCCTGGCTCTTGTAGTTATGAAAGGCTGGGCTAGAATGGAATTGAGATTCTATGACCTCCAATCTATGGTCTTCTGTCCCCTGTTGACTCCATTACAGATTGTCTATAGATATCTTGGCTGCTCCTTAGCAGACATACAAGCTGCCCTTGGGCTCACATTCTTTCTGGTGTGATAGCTTAGCCAGAGATCATGTTCTAGTAAGAGAACCTTCTAGAACTCCTGGTTACTTCCTTTCATCATGACTCATATCAGAGGAGCACTTAGTAGAATCACTTTAATACTCCGTTTCCAGGGGGAACTTTATTCAAATTTGTGGCTAGGTCTACTGGAAGGGTGAATATGTTTACAAGGAGAGTCGGAAGGTTTTTTTCCAGTCAAGTTCAGTATTTGCCTTTCAAACCCAAGGCTTAAGAGCTAGATTTTAACCCTTTGTTTACCTTTCATTTCCTCCTAGGTAGGAAGATTAGTAAATGGGTTGGTTCATTTTGGACCATTTGTACAAATGGCAAACTTGGCTCTCGATTTAATCTTGTTCTAGACTGATTTCAGGGGTCCTTCTGGGGCTTCTCTTCTTGAAACTGGGTATCATTTATATCATTTTCGAGAATGTTAATTTAAGAATGCATGAAACTTGTCTTGCCAAGCAGTTGGAGTTGAATTCTGGTCTCATTTTCTTGGCCCTTTCCCAAGTGTCTTATTTTTCCTACTTCCTGGTGTCGCCTAAGCAAGGAAATGGGGCATTAGCATCTATTACTGTATTGTGTGTCTGAAATGATACTTGACCCATTCAGAATTCTCTTCTGTTCACAGATTACGATTGGAGTTTATGATCCCTGTAATTTAGGACAATATCCCGGATGGCCATTGAGGAATTTATTGGTCCTGGCAGCATACAGATGGTATTGACTCTCTTTCTCTGTGTGTGTGTGGGGGGGGGGGGGGGGGGAGGTGTGTACATGCATGAGAGAGAGGAGTTGTTTATTCAACTTTGTTTTTTCAAATGTATTTTTCATTCCCTCATATAAAACAAAGGTTCTTGGTAATTTAATTGCCATTGAAGATTTTATCTGATCTATAGGAACCAAAGCTGGTCATATGTCATCTGAAAATTGAGGACCTAAAAAAAAATCTTAAAGTGCTATATAGGCCAAGGCTCTTATCTTTGTGCCTGAGGAATAAAGTGAAGTGGTTTGGACTGAGGTCATTGGTGGATCTCATTTCCTTCACTTCTGCAGATTTTTCTGGCAGGAAGAACACCTGATCAGAAATTTTGAGATTTCATTGCCAGGGATTAGAAGTGGTTTGCCAACAGGATTTTTCTATCATTCTCTTCTTTCCCGCAAAAAAAAAAAAAAAAAAAAAAAAAAAAAAAAAAAAAAAAAAGATAAATTTCAGGCTTGATTCTAGTTTTATTGTTATCTGGTGTTTTTCTTTCACTTTTATTGGATCTCACTTGTTTTTATATCACCTTCATTTCCCAATATATTTCTCCTCCCTTCTCTACCCAGGGAACCATCCCTTATAGGAAAGAATAAAAAAAGAAAAAAGAGGCAATGTAGCAAAACTAGCCAACACATTGAGCCACTCTAACATTATAGGTAGCATTCTACTTCTTTATTTTTCTATTGTCAGGAAGAAGGAAGGAAAATATTATTCTCTAATTGGGCCCAATCTTGATCACTAAGTCTACAGGATTTAATTTTGATTTAATAGTTGTTATTCTTAATAATCTCTAGGATTTATATAGCACTTTAAGATTTTTTTAGGTACTTAATTTTTCTTTATTATATATTAGAAACCCCTCAACAAACATTAACATTTACATGTAGAAAGGCCATAAAATGGGGATTAGACATGAAATCTTAAATACAGCTTATTTCTTTTCTGCCTATTCAAAATTTTTCCATCCTTAAAACCCATTTTACATCCCTCCATCTCCTAAAAGCTTCATTGCCACAGCCAGGAGTTACCTCTTTCTTCTCTGGGCAATCATTTACAAAACATGTACAATTAAGTCTGTACAATTAATTTTACCTATTATATGACATATCTGTTGTTGTCATCTATTTTTTCCCCTTTACTTTCTTTTCTTTTTTTTTCTTCATTATAGCTTTTTATTGACAGAACATATACATGGGTAATTTTTCAACATCGATCCTTGCACTCAACTTCTGTTCCAACTTTTCCCCTCCTTCCCTCCACCCCCTCCCCTAGATGGCAGGCAGTCTCATACATGTTAAATATGTTAAAGTAAATCTTAAAAACAATATATAGCACTTTAGGATTTTCAAAGCTATTTACAAACACTTCATTTTATCTTTCCAACACCCCTGGGAAGTAGGTGTGATTATTATTTTACTGATAAACTGAGGCAGAAAGAAGAAAGTGAATTGTTTTCTTCCATCAGGTTATTAAGGAAAAGGATTCAGTCTTAATGTCTTTCATATAAGGACAAACGGCATTTCATTGTAATCAAATATTTTTAAGTTTCATAAAAGACTTAAAAGATGTTTTTTGAGTCCTTTTACAGAGGTGCTGTTTTTTGTTTTGTTGTGTTTTACAATATAATACCAATAGGGGAAAAATTAAAATATTGTGGCATAGAAGAGCTTCCCTTGACTTTTTTTTACTCTACCTTGTAAAGATTTTTCCACATGTCTGCATATATATGGGTGTATTTACATTGTGTTATTTAAAACAACCACTTTAGAATCCTTTTGGCTCATGTTCCTTCTCTTTGGGCACTTGGAAGCAAGCAGTAGTTAAAACATTTATTTTTCCAGAAGGCTGTTTCCTAGTGAAAACATCTGAATGACAATAATAGTAAAGTGAACTGTTTGCTGATTCTGTTGTGCTTATATTATGGAGGCTCTGCTCTGATTTTTTTTTCCTCCGGGGGATGGGGCCACCGCAGGAGTGATCGGTTCCAGTCGGTTGAAGTCCTTTGCTTCCGGGACCGGACCCTGCAGGGGATGAGGGACATCACCCACAGCATCATCTTTGAAGTTCAGCTTCCAGAACTGGCATATAATTCAGGTAATTGCTCTGCCTGGGAATCAGCCTCCTTGTCTTTGAAACCAAAGCTGCTTGTTACTACTTTCGTTTCCTTTTCCTCTTCCTCTTCTGTGATGGTTAAGATGACAGAAATCAAGCCCTTTCCACATCGTTTTTGGGGAGAACAGCCGCTTTGAGCCCAGAACATCTGCTCTTCAGAAGAGAGCAAATAGAAAGCATTTTTAGAAAATGAAGAAAAGGGTATTCAGGCAGAGTTTTAAAATAAAAAACAAACCACAAAGTTTTCATTCCTTTATATGGTTCTTGCAGGATATCTTCTCTCAAAGTAAACTAGGGATCGGTGCACTGGGCCTGTTCAGTCTTTGTTCCCCTGGAAGGATGTAGGCTAAGGAATGAGAACTGGGCCGAGGATTTCATCGAGACAGGAAAGTCTGGGAAGAGAGCCTTCCCTCTGCCCGAGCAGGCTGCTCCTTCCCTCCGATTCCTGGTCTAGAAAGGTGCCCAGAGGCCTGAGAGACTCTGGGCCTGCCCGGGTGGGCCTCTCTGGCCCAGGCACGGAAGCTGCCTCTGAGCCTGTAATCCCGCCCCAGGTAGGAAGAGTGACTGTGAAAGTGAAGCTGACTTACTCCCCAGCCCCGCCAGGGTGTTGTGGGTCAGAGGCTAGGGGGGGCAGGCTGGACAGGTGATGGTGGCTGGGGACGTTGGGGGGATCTATGTTGTGGTCCAGAAGGACCTTCCAGGATCTGGCTTTGACAGGAGGAAGGGGGGGCACACAGACTTGGCTATCCTATTTCCCCCCTCCCCGCCTCAGTTTCCTTTTAGAGTTGAACCTCTGTACCCTCTTCCTTCTCCCCTCTTTCTCAGTTTCCCTTCCAGTTGAACCTTTGGCAGCTTCCTTCTTTCTTGTCTAGCCTCCTCCGGTATTTGACACAACAGTGCCCTCTTCCGGCCCAGTCTAAAATGACTTGCGTTTCTCATGCAGTTACTTGCTTGAGATTTTTTCTGGGAATGAGCCTTTTTGGTTGTATTTTAGAACCCTATGGGATTCTTCAAAGATATTTTTTCAAAGCCTTTTCTTTGAAAAATAATGTTTATGAACCAGACGTGAGATGTCATTGGTTTAGGGACTCCTGGCTTTCCCCACCTGCCCAGGAAGCTGCTGTCTCTGCAGCCACAGGCCATGGAGGAGAGACTTAATAAATAAATAAAAATACAACACAGACAGACTCCAGGGCCTTTTAAAAATAAGCCAATGTGTGGCCTGAAGGGATGCTTACGGATGGCCACGGCCCCTCGAGTCTGACTTCTCCAGCTTAGAATAATGAGAGTGTTTGTATGTGTGTGCATGTACATATGTATATATTTGAATTGAAGCCTGGGAGGTTTTGTTACCCTCCTCTGCTTTGGTTCATACTTTAAAAAGGCATTTTTATATTCAGGCAGTTATTATATTCAGAAGAAACACTGAATAATGTTTGTCTCCAGAAGGCCTTTGAGGGGGAATCCTGAAGGAGTCCTTTAGCCTTTTTCCATTTGTCCAAGACTGCAAGTTGATTGCCTTAGGTACTTGTCATTTTATGAGGCCAGGAGACCTTGGAGGCCCCTCTACCTCTAGTTCTCCAGCTGTAGAAGTCAGAAGAGGTCATATGGTCCAATGATTTGGGATGTGAGCCCTTACCCTGCAACTGGCCAGTTGGGTAATTTGGGGCAAATAATTTAGCTTCTTGGGGACTCAGTTTTCTCACTTGAAAACGAATGGGCGGGACTGAATTGCCCCAAGATCTCTTCCAGCTCTGCAGTGAGGATCCTCTGACCCAAACAGGAGGGTCTGGGTGAGATACAACACCTGTGAGGGGAGGAGGAGGAGAGGAGCCCTACACGGAGCCTGCAGCTGGGAGTTCTGTTTTCAGGAGGGATGGTGGGAAGCGGGAGAGTTCTGCCCTCTTGATGAAGTGAGTCAGCATCTGTTGTCGACTCATTTGGTTCTAGATGAACAATTTCTGATGACTGCCGTTCAAACCACTGCTTTGGGTAAAGGACATTGATGTCATGTTTATTTGGAAATAAATTGTATATTTTCTATGAACACTCAGAATGCCTCTTCTGTTTGATATTTGATGTTTGTCTAATTATGAAATTGATCAACATAGAGAAAATACTAAACTAGTTCTTTAGGGCTTTAAAAATGATTTCATTCTGTTAGGAAGCATTTAATAAGTATTTCCCATGGGGCAGACTGTTCTAAATGTTGACTATATAGAAGAAGGTAAAAAATAATCAGTCCCTCTCCTCCAGAAGCCTGTATTCTAATGGAGGAGACAATAGGTAAAAGAATAGGTGTATGCAATCTACCTATGTGGTAGAGGGAAAGCAGCCTTAGAAGTGAAAGCTTTAGCACTGACAGGAGAAGGCCTGCTGCAGAAAGGGATGGCTGAGTTGAATCTTGGGGGAAACCAGGGGTTCTAAGAGCAGTCGGACTGGGAAGGACCACAGCCAATGCAAAGAAAGGCACATAGGCGATGGATAGACTGTTGTGTTCAAGGATCAAAAACTAGTAGGAATGGAGAATACATGGAGGGGAAGAATGTGAAGAGACTGGAAAGTCAGGAAGGTTCCAGGTGGTGAAGAACTGTAAGTGCCAGACAAAATACTTTATATTTGATCCTAGAGGTGGTACAGGACTCCTTCCCTTCTCTTCTTCTTGCCATGTGGTCAGACCCACACTTTGGGAGCTGAGGGGAGGATGGATTGGGATGGGGAGAGTCCTGAGGCAGCAAGGCCAATTAGAAAGGCTCTGCCAGTAATTTAGGTGAGAGGTGGATAAAGTTCTAGAGAGACAGGAAATGTGATTGAATTGTGAGGGTAGAAACAACAGTATTTGACAACAGAGTAAATGCATGAATTGGCTACAGAGACAGTGAGGATACCAAGGTTTTGAATCTGGATGATTAGGAAGATGCTGGTGCTCTTGATAGTAAGAAAAGAGTTTGGAATAGAGGCGGGTTTGGGGAAAAGGTAATGAGTTCTGCACTCTATGTGTTCAGTCTGACATGCCTAGAGGATATATCTAGTTCAAGAGGTCCAATAGGTTACTAGTGATAGGAGACTGTTATTTAGGAAAGAGATTAAAGCTGGAGATCAAGATCTGGGAATCGTCTGTATGGAGATGATAACTGAATGCATGGGAGCCCATGAGATCCTCAAGTGAGATGATATAGAGGGAAAAGAGAGGAGACAAGGGACCAGAACAGAGCATGGGCTGTAACAGAGATGAAGCTCCATCCTGGAAGATGAGAGTCCAGAGATCAGTCTCCTAAAAACCCAGAGAAGACAGAGTGCTAGAGGAAAGGGTGCTCAGCAGTCTCAAAGGCTGCTGAGAGGCCTAAGAAAAGGGCCATTATCTTTGACAATCTTGGAAAGAGCAATTTCAGTTCAACAGCCAGATTGCAAAGAGTTTATAAAAATTTTTTTTCCTTTGAATTTGTTTTTATTCTGAATGCATACTTTGTTTTTGTTTTCAAGTATATAATAAATGAATTGTGCTACTTTCAAAGCTGTCTTGCCTCTCTGTGATTCCTTCCGGCTTATCTTTTTATTCTTTTCTGTTCATTTAAAAATGCTGCAATGATTTTTGGATTTTTGATTTCCTTTCTTGGTTTCCTATTTCTCCACTCCCTTCAATATCCCCCCAACTTTCACTGGAAAAAATAAAAAGACAGAAAAAAGTAACAAATATACTTAATCAAGAAAACCAAATTCCCACACTGACATAATCTGAAATCTTATTCTGCAGCTTGAATCCATCCTCTCGCTGTCAGGAAGTGGCTAATACATTTCATTTAAAATCCTCTGGAAAATCATAACTTGTTATTTGCAGACCATAAAAGTTGTCTGCTTATGGTCAGGCAACTTTTTCAGGATAGTTAGCTGAAAAGAAGAAAAATACAAGTATATCCCTGCTAGAGACAATAGAATTTAATGAGACTTAGTTTAAAGAATCTGCAGAAGAGAGAGTGAATGGGGATAATAGTGGGGCCAGTCTTTTGAAAAAGACTTCTTTAGAGAATGAATTAAAGGAGAGAAAGTCAGATAAGATGTTAGAGGGATGTGAGATATGGAGAAGGGAAAAAGAAGAAATATTTCCAAATTCTTCAATGAAGTATATAGTCGAGAGGGTAAAAAAAAATTGATACTGGAGGAGGCTTGAAATACCAAGGTTTGAAAAAGCTGGGGAGAGGACAGAAAAGTGTAGCCTTTTTTTTGTGCTTTATCATGAGCACTGTGTATTTAAATATAAGCATATTGGAAAAAGTCCAATAATATGAATTGATAAACCTCAATTATTTCATAGAGAACATATTTTAAATTCTTACATTCATTGGGAATGGAGCCAGATACATTATTTCCATTTTAAGTATTCAATGCTGGAAATAGAGCTAAGCCAGGAAAAAACTAATTACAGTTTAGGCCCCAATGTGACTGAACATTTACTGAGTCACCTCTTTGCTGAAAATTTATAGACCTCCCCAAAGTAGGTGCATATGTCTTCCCAAGATACTTAGATAGAATCATGGTTTCACATGGTGTCCTTAGTTATGGGTGAGAAATTTTGTGGCACAGCAATATTATTATTGCTATGTCTGAAGTCATTGTGCCACAATCTACCACCAGCTCAAGGTCTTAAATCCTAACTCTGCTGTTTTATTATCTATGTGATCTTGGGGAGGTCATTTGATCATTCTAGACCTCAGTTTTCTTGTCTGATACGATTGTTTTAGATGGCCTTTGAGGTCACTTCCTGCTTTAAATTTACAGTCCTATGCAATTACAATTTGAGGTGCCAGATCATTTTTTAAAAAAAGTCCAAAGAGACTGTAAGTCAGAAAAAGTAAAAATACTTTTTTCTTTTTAGGAAAGAAAATAAAGACAGTTGTATCATCCAGAGTGCAGTAATGCCACTCCATAAGACTAAAATAAAGATTTGGGGGAAATTTTTCCAAACAGGGGATACTCATATAGGTCCCTGTCAGGTGGCTTTTTTTTCTCTGAAACATCTGGGACAGGAGACCAGAGGGTACATGCAAGATGTCATTACCTGAACTCTCTTCCATTATTTTTCTTCTTTCTTTTCACTTTCTTCCTGCTAGTTCCCATTCTTTAGCTCTCTTGAGAAGAGGGGGTTGTTTGGCATAACTTGAGGTAAGTGAAGATTTATAAAAACCTAAGAAAGAGTAAAAACATCAGTTAGATGGGAATTTGCTTTTACTAGACTCCCAGGAGAGAATGAATACTATATTATTTATATGGGCTCTTAAAAGGTGAAACCTGTAGCTTTAACATTTTGTTCCTCATCTTTTCCTTGTTGGCTTTATTTAATTTTGCAGATTGCCCAAAAGCTGTTGGTTGGGAAAAAAACCAGAAAGGAGGCATGGGCCCAAGGATGGTGAACCTCAGTGAATGTATGGACCCCAAAAGGTACATTTTTTTTTTTTTTTATAAAAACTGATCTTTTTTGGACTTTCTGGGCCATGGTCTTGGCAAGCACCATGAATGCTTCTAGGAAAAGTGCCCTAATGATCCTGAGCTATTACTCTCCATTATCTAGGCTGGCCGAATCATCTGTGGATCTGAATCTTAAATTGATGTGTTGGCGGTTGGTGCCTACTTTGGACTTGGACAAAGTTGTGTCTGTTAAATGTTTGCTACTTGGAGCTGGTACCCTGGGCTGCAATGTAGCCAGGACATTGATGGTAGGTGTGGAGTAGCCAAAGGAAACTGCTTTTAGCTTGTGAGGCTATCTTGCCTTCCCTTGTGTTCATTTATATTTCTACTGTCTCTTCCAAATTAATCATTCAAATCATGTGATGTTCTAGGAACATAAAGTTAAGTGCTGAGTTTTGCCATGTTTTTAGGCACATCTGCTTTTTTTCCAGGGTCCAAATCATTCCCACTCTGCTTTCCCCCTTAGCCTAGTTAGTACATTCTTAAGGAATGCAAAAGTCCTTCAAAAAGAAATCATCTAGAACCAGATACAATTGGTTTTGTGGATTATACATTCAACTGTTCCCTTCCATAGGGAAATGGCTTTTCTGGTGGAAATAAAAAGCTGAAGTGACAGATGAACTTCATTCCAAATTAGGCTTTTAGTATCATGAACCCGGAGCTATCTGGTTTGATCCAGATACCGTTCTTTTCATCAAAGCCTGTTTCAGAGTCCTCATTGCCTGCAGTGCCTTAGAAGGAAGAGTGGGGGGGGGGGGTCATTCTTGAGTGGATTTCTGAAGCCTTTAGGCTACCGTCAAATGCTGTTAAGCCAAACCAAGAAGGCCTCGAGATGCCGAGTGTCAGAAAGAGCTCTAGAAACGAAGCTGAAAGCGTGACTTATTCCTGTATAAGATCAGAATTGATTTGACCTTGAGGTTCCTGCTTAGTAAAAAGCATACACACATCCGGGATAGAAAGGTCCAAGTACAGACGGCCAGAGTGGTCAGTAGGGCACTTTTTGAATGAAGATGCTTCATGGATCTGAGCTGGAGGTCATCTATCCCAGGTCCCTCCTTTTACAGATACAGAAACAGGCTGAGAGAGGTGAGGGCCTTAGAGCAATCAAAGCTCTCCCAAAGTCATTGGACTAGAAAGTGGTCCTCGGGCCTCTAGGCCTGATGTTTTTCCCAGTACAGTATACATAGACTACCTGTTAGTTTGGTGTGTGGTTTCATCAGCATGGGGCACTCCTGGTGAGGAATCGTCCTCCATCATGTTCACTCCAGCAGCAGAGACCTGAGTCGTGAAGAGACTTATTTGATCTGTGGGGGTATCCAGCCAGCCAGTGGGGCCTTTACCTTCTCCTTCCTGCTATCAATGCTGGCTTTCTGCTCACCCTGCCACACTGTCTCTGTATTAGGAAGATTAGGAATCTTCAGCAGGGAAGAAGCTCGAGAGACATGGGGGCTTTGGTTTTAGCACTACAGTTAACTAGTTGTAGGCAGATGATTTAACCTCCCTGGATCTCTTTCCATTTTTAAAATGATGGGATTGAATCATGTGACCTCAAGGATCCCTGAGAAGACTGGATGATGAGAGGGTTTGAATTCCTGAATGATATGGAAAGCTCATCCTTCTCTGGATTTTATTCACTAAATTCAAGGTCAGCAGAGATAATTTTAGGGTAAAGTGAACGGTGCTGTTTTACCCAGTGAATAGTAAACATGGAAATGCAATGCTAGAAACTGAAGCTCAACACAGATATGGGTAAGAAGGCTAGTTCTCCCCAGGGGTAACTTGCCAAGGGAAGCTAAGGGCAAGGGTGACATTTCTACCCTTTGGAGATGACGCTCCCACTGAAATCCCCACTGTAGGAAATACCAGTGTCTGAGATTATCAATCTGACCCAGCACGTTAGGGCTGATATCCAGGTACTAGAGACGATGCAGTTGTGGTCAGAAAAACAAACAAGCTAGAAGGTTGAGGTTCTGGATTGAAAAATGCCTGATATTTTGCACATCAGTTTTTGACCGTTCCTTTATTTTGAAGTGACCAGGAGACTGGCTATAAATCCAATCCTTTTAGAGAATTTTGAGTGACTCTTTATGAATAGGCTCATTCAGAGCAAACATTTGTCTCATATAGGGCTGGGGAGTCAGACACATCACCTTTGTGGACAACGCAAAGATCTCCTATTCGAATCCCGTAAGACAACCCTTGTATGAATTTGAAGACTGCTTGGGAGGAGGAAAGGCCAAGGCCCTTGCTGCCGCAGAGAGGCTCCAGAAAATATTTCCAGGAGTGGTGAGTAAAGGATTCTCCGGAAATGTAGATCTTCTTCCTTGTGCTCTATGTGTGTGTGTGCGCACACTTAAAGATTTTGTGCTATCTTTTATTATTTACCTCAGAGGTATTATTTTTGTGTATTTGTATGTTAAGTATTCATTTTAAGTGAGTGGCACAATTAAGTATTAGGTATTCACTTAAAATCCTCAGTTAATGAATCAAATCATTCTGCTCATTTAATTGATAGCTACCAATTCTCATGAGGTCACTCAACAGGGTTCTGCCTATAGTGTTTTTGGTCAGTTTCCCATCAGATGCCTAAGAATATCTGCTTATCCATAACATATCTACAAGGAAGCCATGCTTAGCCAAACAAGAGGACTAACTTCTCCTTTCTCCTGTTTGTTCGTTTTGCCATTGTTCATTCAGCAGTGTGATGTGATGGAAAGGGCACCAAGGCCGCAGTTAGTCTAGTTTGGAATGCATGCTCTACTTCTTGCTGCTTGGCGTGTTCCCCAGAAAATTCCTCACCCTCGCTGACTCTCAGTTTCCCTCTCTGTAATAGAGGTGATTCAAACACACACACACACATTTATATACACAAATGTACATTGTGCTTTAAGGTTTGCAATGTTCTTCACATATTTTATTTCTTTCTCACAACAGCTCTGTGAAGGAGTTACTTTTGTTATCCCATTTTATAAATGAGAAAACCAACTCTAAATCTAAAGCTCTGTCCAGTATGCTACCCTGCCTTTCCTGAACAAGATGAACTGGAAAATGCCTTCCAGCTCCAAATTTTTTGAGCCCAAAGCCTTTAGTTTATGTGCCATTTTTGTGAAAAAGACTGCTTTTATATTTCTATTCATTTTTAAAATTCCCTAAGAGAATTAATTCATATTTAGTGCCCTGCCCTATGTTAGACACAAATGAGAATATAAGGAGGCCAAGATAGCCATTCCCATCTAGGAGCTTACTAGAAAAATCCTGAGCCCTAAGATATGGCATAGACCAGAAAGGAGGGGGCTGTTTCTTTTTTTTTTTAATTAATTTTTTATAATTATAATTTTTTTTGACAGTACATATGCATGAGTAATTTTTTTTTTAACAGCATTATCCCTTGTATTCATTTTTCCAGATTTTCCCCTTCCTCCTTCTACTCCCTCCCCTAGATGACAGGCAATCCCATACAATTAAATGTGTTACAGTATAATCTAGATACAATATATGTGTGTAAATACCATTTTCTTGTTGCACATTAATTATTAGCTTCCGAAGGTATAAGTAACCTGGGTAGATAGACAGTAGTACAAACAGTTTACATTCAATTCCCAATGTTCCTTCTCTGGGTATAGTTGTTTCTGTCCATCATTGATCAACTGGAAGTGAGTTGGATCTTCTTTATGTTGAAGATTTCCACTTCCATCAGAATACATCCTCATACAGTATTGTTGTTGAAGTGTACAGCGATCTCCTGGTTCTGCTCATTTCACTCAGCAACAGTTGATTTAAGTCTCTCCAGGCCTCTCTGTATTCGTCCTGCTGGTCATTTCTTACAGAGCAATAATATTCCATAACCTTCATATACCACAATTTACCCAACTATTCTCCAATTGATGGACATCCACTCATTTTCCAATTTCTAGCCACTATAAAAAGAGCTGCCACAAACATTTTGGCACATACAGGTGAGGGGGCTGTTTCTAGGCAGGACTCTTGTCAAGGTTCCTGCTATATGAATCCTTTTTGTACCTAAGTTTCTTCAGCTGTAAAATGAGGACCTTGGACTACATTATTATCTCTTTTAGCTCTAATGTCCCATGGTTCTAAAATTTTTTGTTCTTTAATATATGTTTGATTCTGCTTATATCATTTCCTTTTTTCTGGGGAAATTCCTGGAATTCCCTCTGACTTGTGCTGCTCTCTACCAATCCATTTCTGAATGTAAAGAATAAAGATAGTTTGCCCTCTCAAGGATCTCACTTCATTATAATTTATTGAAATCATAGCAAAGAATGCAGGGTAGGTGTGTGCCCTTCTACCCCTCACCTCCAAACCTCCTTGATCCATTTTTAGGATTTGTACATATTGGGATTGGTCCATCCTGGAGCCAGGCCGCTGTGCCAGGATTATTGGATAGCCCCAAATACGAATAGATCATGATATACCTAGGGGATGTAAAGAACTCCTTTACATGTGTTCATTCTAAGATTACTTTGGAATATAGTAATCAGAAGTAAGCCAGACTTGAAAAGAAAAAAGACTATGATGGTTTGTTAAAGTTAACTTAGTTAGCTAAGTTAAACTAAAAATAGGTGTGCCTCTATATTTGTCATTCTGTGGCTGTTTCTATCTTCATGTTCCTCTTCTTCTTTTTGGAAAAAAGAGCCTCGTCTGACTAAAATATCCCAACTTCTGACCCCCAACCTTCATAAGTCCTTCCTGGTTTTCAAGGCTCAAATCAAATACTCCCTTTGTTACAAAGTCCCATTGACAACTCTCACAGTTGCTCAGAATTTCTACAGCATTTATTATCTGTGACATTTTATATCATGTATTGTTTTATATTATTTTCTTTGTTTAATATTCTACCTGTCTTTGACTCTGTGGGATGGAAATAGTCTCATACATGATTTAGGAAGTGATTTGACCTGGCATTTTAACCAGGCTCCTAGCACAATTTTGGATATACTCCAAAATCATTTATAGTTCTGATTTTCTAAATAACTAGATATTTGAATTGTAGAGTAAAGAGATAGTAAAGTAATTCAAGAGGAATGATGCAGTGCCAGAGACAACTTTCACATATATCAGTGTTTTGCTAAGACAGAGAGGAAGCAGATCTTTTCTTATAAAAGATTCAGGAAGGAGAGTATCCTCGTGGGCTTTCTTGTCCCATCATCCTGCCCTAGTGAGGGTTAGGGGAGTAAGGTTGACATACAGAAGTATTTTTTCCCTTAGATACAAATTAGCTGCTACAGGTCTCCTTGATTTTGATTCAGATATAAAGTGTTTTGGGGTGTTCCCTTAGAATGCTGCAGGATTTAATATGAGTATCCCTATGCCGGGTCATCCTGTGAACTTTTCCAATGTCACCATGGAACAAGCGCAGAAAGATGTGGAACAACTTGAGAGACTCATCGAGGACCATGATGTGATTTTCCTATTGATGGACACCCGGGAAAGCCGATGGCTTCCTGCAGTCATTGCAGCAAGCAAGAGGAAGGTACAGTACTTAAATTTTTTTTTAAATACACATTTTTTAATGAATTATGTTAGGAGAGAAAAATCAGAGCAAAAAGGAAAAGCCATGAGAAGAAAAAAAAAAAAAAGAAAAAGAAAAAAAAGGGGACATAACATGTGTTGATTTACATTCATTCTCCCTAGTTTTCTCTCTCTGGATGCAGAAGGCATTTTCTATCCAAAGTTTTGGCCTCTTTATTTTTTTTTTTTTTCTGAGCATGATCAATTTATTGTAAAGCATAAATTTGTCAATAAATAAGATGTCAGCTTCCTCAGCAAAACCACGACCCTGAATGAGAAGATATTTCTCTTTTAAAGTTTTGTGGAATACAGAACAAAAAACAAGACTTCATCAATCATATAAATTATAAATAGTTATTTAATTTGTATCCATGTAGGCTTCAATTTACAAATAGGTTGTGTTCCAGAAGTTTGTAAATCAGTCATTTAAAATTCAGAGCACATTTTCTTATGGAAACTGGGTGATAAATGGTGATTGGTTTCCCAGAACAGCTTACAAAGTTTATTTAACTGTAATCTAGCTGAACTAAAGTATTTTTAGTCATATAGAATCAGCTGCCACTTATAACAATTTCCATGTGAAAGCATCTTTTTGTTTTCCAACTAGAACATAGGAAAACATCTTCTTGCTTCCCCCCCAATTCCATTCCAGCAGTGCTATCCTCCAGAGGCAGGTTAGAAGGAGGGGAATCTGGGGCCTAGATGGGGAAAATGGGGAAGAATCCTAAGTAGAGTTTATAATTGAGGAGTGACTTTATTTGGATCATTTATCTCTAACCATATCAATTTTTTTCTTGTCTTATATTATTAGGGCTCACAAAATAGGGCTGATTTCTGTCTCTGCATTGCACAATATGGGTTCTTATTAAAAAGATTTGAGGAGAAAGAAGTTAAATTCTTGTGGCCAAATATTAGATTGTCTAAAGAAGTTCCAGTGCTGGTATAGTTTTGTTTAATTCATTCATTAGTTCTTAGATAGTATTCTTCTTTTGAAGAATTTAGGGTGTTATTAAATAGGGAATTTTGAAATTCAACAACTTTTAAAAATAAGTAATGACATATCCCCTATACCTGAAATTAATAGAGTTCTATTGAAAAGTGAAGAAACAGTAATAAATAAATAAGGATCAAAAGAATAAGGAGGAGGAAGATCAGTGTGCAGCAGTCAGAGGTTGAGAAGTTTTTTAGTTGTTTTTGTTATTTTTGTTGTTGTTGTTGTTTACAGATTTTGACCTCCCTTTTTGACCCACTCCATCTTATCTCTGATCACTTCTTTTGGATCCAGGGGTGCAGGGCACATTCTGAGCTTCTTTTGGTTTCTGCCATGGACCTCTTAATCTGGAGACCACATCATTTCCTTTCTTTTGTCATAGTGGTTCCTGTATTCTGGAGTCAATCCCTTCAACTCTGAGTGTTAGGATTCCAGTTCTACTGGTCCAGAGATCTATTGAACTTAGCTATTAGTCATAACTGTAACAGGACTTGACACAGATAGTATAAAGAAAACATTCTTAATAATCAAGATTTTATCACTTATTTCAGTAACAGTAATAAAAATGCTTGTTATATGTTACACTCTAATCATTCACATGGAAATGAGAATACAACACTATTTTTGCTTTAGAAAATTATTTTCTCACCTGTAAATTGAAGTTTGTGGGGGGTGGTACAAGTAAGTCCTGCTGTCTTTGCTTTGTGGGAACGAATACACAGATTCACCCTTATTGCTTTGAGGCTAATTTTGTGCTAGCAGAATAAGATTTGAAAGATGATAAGGGAGTGTTTGTTTTAAGTGGGTTGTGGAGTTTTCCTGCCACCCATGTAAAACTGGGAAGATTAGCCCCTTCTAGGAAGAGCTATTAAGAGGCAGCCACCTGGCCTGCTCTAACGCCTTTCAGTTCACAAATTGTGCAGTCACCTTGACATCTTCTTTATCTTAATCCTTTGAAAAACCTGCTCTTCAGCTTAATGTGGTGATCCATGTCAGCCAGGGAGCCAAGCTTTTTTTTCAGTGTGCTCCTACTGCTTATGTGATAAGTTCAAAATTTGTAGTTTGATATTCAGTATCCACCAGGATTTGGCCTCAACCTCACCTTCACACCTTATTTTTTCCTGCCTATTCCTTTATTCCCTCCAGCATAATCCCCTCTGTACTCTAGCTAAGCTGGTCTACAAAGTTTCCTTGTGAATAGGCCTTGCTTATTTCTGGCTCTACTCTCCTCAGTTTTCTTCCTTGCTCCTCTAGTCCTTTAAGGCCCTTCTTTTTTTTTTTTTTTTTTAACTTTTTTCTTTCCCAGTTACCTGTAAAAAATGACATTTCTGTTTTAATTATATATGTACATTTATTTTTCTTATGTTTCCTTATGAATCACATTGAGAGAGAAAAATCAGAACAAAAGGGAAAAACCATGAGAGGAAAAAAAAACAGGAAAAAGGAAAAAAAGGTGAACATAGCATGTGTGGCTTTATATTCAGTCTCCTTAGTTCTGTTTTTGATACAGATGGCATTTTCTATCCAAAGTTTATTGGGAGTGCCTTGGGTCACTGGACTGCTGAGAAGAACTAAGTCTGTCGCAGTTGATCATTCCACATTCTTGCTATATATTCTTGGTTCTGCTTATTTCAGCATCAGTTCATGTAAATCTTTCCAGGTCTTTCTAAAATCAGATTGTGCATCAATTTTTGTAGAACAATAATATTCCATTACCTTCATATACCACAGTATGTTCAGCCATTCCCAAATTGATGGGGATCTACTAATTTTCCATTTCTTTGCCACCACAAAAAAAAAAATGCTACAAATATTTTTGTACATGTGAGTCCTTTTCCCTCTTTCATGACGTCTTTAAGATTCAGACCCAGTAGTGACACTGCTGGATCAAAGAGTATGCATAGTTTTATAGCCCTTTGGGCATAATTTGCTCTCCAGAATGGTTGCTCTCCAGATTGCTCTGGAATGGTTGGATCATTTCACAACTCCATCAACAATGCATTAGTGTCTCAGTTTTCCCCAACATTTATTATTATCTTTTCCTGTCATCCTAGCCAATCTTAGATTGTGAGGTGATAACCTCAGAGTTGTTTTAATTTGCATTTCTCTAATCAGTAGTGATTTAGAGCATTTTTTCATATTATAAATGGCTTTAATTTCTTTATCTGAAAATTCTGTTCATATCCTTTGACCATTTATCAACAGGGGAATGACTTGTATTCTTATAAATTTGGCACGGTTCTGTATATATTTTAGAAATGAGGCCCTTACCAGAAACACTAGCTGTAAAAAATTTTTTTCTCTAGCATTGTGCTTCCCTTCTAATCTTGGCTATAATAGTTTGTGCAAAAACTCTTTAGTTTAATGTAATCAAAGCTTTCCATTTTGCATTTAATAATGTTCTCTAGTTCTTTGATCATAAACTTCTCCCTTCTCCAAAGATCTGATAACTACCCACTTACTCTCCTACTTTGTTTATAGTATCACCCTATATGCTTAAATAATGCCCATTTTGACTTAATTTTAGTATAGGTGTGAGATGTAAGTCTATGCTGAGTTTTTGACATATTATTTTCCAGTTGGCCCATCTTCTTCGTGATACCAGTCTCTTCCAAACAGCCTAACACAGTGAGCCCTGCCTTCTCTGAACTTGTATAGCTCCTCCCTGTATTATACCTCCATCTGTCACTTGATACATGCTACCTCAGGGTGTTTGACACCTTTGCACAGATTCACACACATACGGATACACACACATACTCGTGTGTGTGTATGTGTGTGTGTGTATACGTGTGTGTGATTAGATTGCTAACTCCTTTCAGGCAGGGACCAAATGGGATTTGCCCTTTTTCTGTTATCCAGAGCACTTTGCCACATGTGTGCTCAGTAGAAATTGATCCATTTATTGGTTTATTCCCTCTGCTTATATACACAAATTTTACTTTGAGTCTTGGGCTGTTCTTACCCCTCTTCATTTCTATTTGTGTTTTCCTATTTACATCACTGATTTTTGCTATTACTGTAAAAACAAACGAAACAAATTGTAACTTTGAGCTAAATAAATGAGTTGTTCAGCTCCTGTCACAAAGATCGTCCCTAGGAGTCTATTTGCTCCCCTTTCTCATTGCTTAACAGCTTTCAGGGAATTAGAAAGCTTCAAAAATAGTAAAGTGAGTCTCCTACTGAGGGATCACAATAGATTCTCATGCTTTATCCAAAACTAGTTAAAAACTTTTC